>NC_085137.1:16501751-16801751 GCF_035046485.1 Aedes albopictus
ACATGTCCCAATGCTTCTAAACGACCTGTGACAAATTGCGGGGCCCATTCTGGAAGCAATCATTGTAATAATTACAAACCCTTCTCGGTGTTTACCTCTTTCTATGCGCTTTTGTAATGGCTATAAACAATAAAATTGCTTCATCCAGGACGCTACTTCCATCATCCTTCCCCCAACGACGACATCCACGAGGTGCGCTAGCTATCATTTTCCTTACCTTCGTCGATCCACACCGCCTCATTCCTACAACGTCCCATCACCTCTAGATGTCACCAGATCCGATGCAGCACAGATATTCTAAATAAAAGACCGAGAAGAGTGCGGCGAGAAAGGTCGGAAATGGATTTTCCATTCCATTCAAAGCATTTCCACCGCATTTCATCTTTGACTGGTTCACCATCGAGCACAGCACCAACACTGACTGACACTGTTGGTACACCAACCCAACCAACCAACCAAGCAACAGCACACAGTCGGAGAAAAATCATTTACAACTTAATTGCACTTGTAAATTATGCATATTTTATTATTCAAGGTGGGTACGAGCGATTCTTTCGCATCTCGATTTCACCTTCGGTTGGTTAGGTAGGTGGTTGGTTGGTGGTTTAAGGGTGACTCTGCTGGGAGAAGGATAGCAGCCACGGGTTCCCCCAGTCAGTGTAATGACTAGGTCTTGGTCCATTATTTATCTGTTGCCAGGCGCAACAAATCGCTGGCTTGCATGAAGCAGTTTGCTTGTTGTTGCGAGACAGATGAAGAGAATTTTTATACCAGAGGTTTATAAGTTGAGAGGTTTTGAACGGGTATCTTCTCACTACCAAATCAGGCCAAACATTTCAATAGGTCCTATCTGCATTTGAGAGGTTCTCTTTGTTCACTTTGTCTTTCAATTATTGCAATGTAATGGTACACTTTTCAACTATTTTTGCAGTACAAATCGAAAGACGATTGTTTTGACCATCGTTCAATGCAAGGAGACAATCATAACACAAATAAACAGCTGAGATATTAACGATAGAGAGGGAAACCAAAGAGAGCCTCTCTTCTGCAGATAGGACCTTTAGACATGTTTGGCCTGAAATATCCACACTACGCATAATGCATGGTTAAGAGCCTAAAGCTTCTTTAATCAGCCGCCATCTTGAATTATGGGGCACCATACTGGATTTTGGGCCGCCATCTTAAATGTGGTGGTCGCCATTTTTGGACTACGGACATCTTCCCCATACGCAATATATCCATTTGCATGTTTTAAGTGTCTAACACTCCTTAAAAGAAGGGGTGTTTCTTAATAGTCAGCCGCCATCTTGGATTTTAGGTCGCCATCTTGAATTTTGGGCCAACATCATGGATTTCTAGTCTCCATTGATTATTTCGACACAAAATTGGTAAACCATACTAAAAGTTACCAAAAATCGACGCAATTTGTGTGTCGTATGATGGGGATTGGTTTATATTTGACCAGCTCCATCCACTGGGGCTGGTTTGGTCTAGTTAAATTGTCATAACTCCGACACGCTTTGAAGCGCTTTGAAGCGCCTTGAAACCCCATTGAAAGCCCTTTAAAATCTCTTGAAACGCCATGAAACGCTATGATCCCAATGAAGCTCTAATTGAAGTCCCTGAAATTCCTGCAACGACACGAAACGCCATTCAATACCTTGAAACCCCCTAAAAACCCCCTGATACCACCGTTTACTCTCTTTAAACACTACCAAAGTCCCCAGAATTCCTCCTGAAATCCTATGAAATCCACTGAAACACCAGCACTTTGAAGCCTCTTTTCAAACACTCTTTGAACTATCATGAAAGTCCCGAACCCCCTGAACCCCCGAAAGCGTCTTAAAACGCCTAGAAATCCATGATGCAGTCTTGAAAGTCCCGGAAGCCCCTGAAATCCCCTGAAACTCCATGAAACGCATGACATGTAAGAATTAGGGCAGCGTAGCGTAAGTTTTGGTTTTATAGAAGTTAATTTTACGTAATTCTAACCCAATGCTAGAATAACGTAAAATTAACTTCTATATAACCAAAACTTGCACTGCTTCAACTCTTACATGACATGTATGATGATTGGACTGATGTGAGAATTTGGAAGAATTTTGAGTCGATGACACAGTTACACAATCAGATGCTACAAACGGTTTATTTGAAAACTTCCGTAATCTATTTTATTAAAATGCAAGATCTACTAATTTTGAGTTACGTATTCTAAGAATTTTATAAGCTTCTCCAGAGTTTAAGGACAAACGTCTTGAGATCCAGCTTCAACAGAGCATCAAAACTTCAGACGCACAAATCTCAAGAAGCAAGCTTCAAACAATAGTGCATTTCATTATTCTGTTCTTGCTCACTTGTAATAAGCTTAAAATAAGAAGCTCAGGTGCGCTGGTTTTGTTTACGAAGAGAGATGAACCAGCCAAGAACTGTGCTGAAAATCTCTTTAAAAAAGATAATTAGGCTAAGTGTACCAGTTATGGCTATAGTACCTCAAATTCGCCATAGTTGATTGTCAACCTTTAAAGATACAAATCAACAAGAAAAATTTCGTGAACAACAAATCACGATCACAAAAGATGATTGCAATCATTCAAACTTCACAATTTGCTCAAATTCTGATCGAAATAAATCATTTTCCTTAACTTTTCGGCCTCCTTGCACCCTATTTCGCCATAGTGTACCAGTTATGGCAAATCCCATAAGGAATGCATGTAAATAGTGCGAAGTGGAACCCAAATTAACAAATGTGTCCATAACTGGTACAGGGTTCCTATCATTGGCACACGCCGTAATAAATACCAAAAGTAGTTTTGGCTCCGTTTTTATATTTTTCCTGTAAAGTATGAAAACTAATCAATCATTTGACTTATTGTTTACATTCGTTGGTCTTCTTCTTATTTTTGTAGAAATAGTTTTTCTTAGGTGGTGCGATAACTGGTACAGGCACCCTATTATTATTTGTTTACGAAGAGATTTGTGTGGTCGAAATCGTGAGTAGGTACCAAAGTAGGCCATTTTGGGATTCTAACAAGTCTGTCCTTAAAAACATTCTAAGGATTTCATGAATAGCTCAAATTTTCGAAGAATTTTTGGAAGAATCACCTTTAAATGATTCATGGCAGGTTTACTGAAGAAATCATTTGACAAGTTTCTGAGAAGAAATTCTGAAATAATTCTTTGAGAAATATCTATAGGAACACCACAACTGTTTATGATGGGAATTTTGTAGTAATTTCCTAATGAATTCTGAATTTCTGAAGAAATCACTAGAAGAAATTCTGGAAGATATGGTGGAATTTTTCCTTAAAAATCCCTATAATCGTCATTCTCTAAAAATTCTCTTTTAATCTTTTAAGAAAGCCAACGGAAAGTTTTCTAGGGGATACTTTGGAGAAATTTCTGGAGGAAACTTTGGAAAAAAATCTTGTATACACTCATGGAGGAATCTCTGAAGCTATCCATGCAATATTTTCTAAAGGAATTACTGGATAAATTTTTGAAGGACTTCGTGGTAGATTTTCTGAAAAATTTCCATCAATGAATTTCTAAAGGAGTCTAACCAACAATTACGGAAAAAATCCATACAAAATTTTGTATAGGATTTTTTGGAGAAATTTCTGGAGGATAAATTTCCAGTGGAATCTATATCAGATTTTCCCAAAGAAATTTCTTCAAATTTCCACAGATATTTATTTCAGATTTTCTATAGGAATCCTTGGATAAATTCGTAAAGGAATTCAAAGTGGAATTTCTTAAGGAGTCACTGGAAAAAATTCTTGAAAACCCCAAAAAAAATCGTGGAAGTTTTCCAAAAAAAATCCCGCTGGGAATTTATGTATAGGACTCATTAAAATTTCTTGAAGGAAAAGTTACTGAGGATATTTATGAGGGTTTGAAACATACTTAGAAGACTCTCTGAAGAAACAATGATATGTTTACAAAAAAAATCGCTCGAGAAGTTTTTGTAGTAATATATGGAACAAATGCCTGAAAAAAACTTTTTTAAGCTCAACCCCTAATCCTAAATTCCTGGAAGGAATCAAATGTATTTTGTACTTGACGAAACTCTAGGAGATATCTGTAACCTTATTTCAAACCCAGTCAACCAGTGATCGTATAAGATGTTTTATAAGATGATAAAGTGGAGGCGATATGGGTACATTTTACATGCGCCTAAATGAAGGCATGCACGCATATGGCCTCCACTTTATCATCTTATGCAACATCTTGTACGATTACTGGTTGTTTGGGAAGAAATTCTTGAAAAACTTTCTGAATCTCTGTATAATAAACTAAAAACTTGGAACTGTAAGGAATTTCTGAAAAAAATAATGTGAACAAATTTTTAAAAAGAATATTTTGAGAAATATCTAAAGTAATATATAGAATTTTTTGCTGAGTTTTAATTTTTGTGAATTATTATTTAAAGCTAGTAAAGCCCTCTACACAAACATATCTAGACGATTTTTTAAATGAATCACTGAACAATTTTTTGAAGAAATTTCTCAAGCAATCAATGCATATTTTTAATCCTGTGTGAAATTTTTGGTGGAATACCTTGACCCTTGAAGAAAATTCCATTATGAATTCTTGGAAGATCTTTAAATGAATTCCTGGGAGAATTTCTGGTGGAATCCCTGAAGTAATTTCTGAATAAATTTGTGAATAAATTTCGGTAGCAATCCCTTATAAAAAAATTTCCAACGAACCATTGAAGTATTTTTTTTTAATAATCTATTAAGGAATTCATGAAAGGCATTCTTAAGAAAATTTTCGAAGAAATTAATAAAGAAACTTCAGAGGGAGTTTTGGAAATATATTTGAAAAATGATTTTTTGAAAGAATTCTTGTATGAGTTTGAAAGAATTTTCGGATATTTTTCTGAAAAAAAAACCTGCAGAATAATTTTTAAACGATTGATTGAAGGGTTTTCTAAAACAGAATTTTTTACTTGTTTCTAACATGGGGAAGAAAAAAAATCAACAATAATATTTTTACGAGATTTCTTCAAGCGATATTTAAATTTCAACTGAACATATCCAAAAGCTTATTGCACGAACTTTTACCTGAAATCTTCGAGAGAATCCTGGTTATATTAAAAAGAAAATTTATTAAGACAACTTTTGAGAAATTTATGGTAAAAAAAATATATTTAAAAAAAAACTTCGGAATAAAAATCCTCTAGCGATTCTTTTAGAAAATCTTGCAGTTTTTTTTATGTTGACAGAAATGCCTTCGGCGATTTTTCTGGAAATTGCGTGAAAAATTCTTTGAGCCTTTTTTCCATAAAATTTATAGTTTTCTTTAGAATTTGCTCAAATGTTTTTTTTTTAGAAATAAACCCCGGAAAGTAACGTAAATAAAGTAACGACTGAAAATTCTGTATAACGTAAACACCTTTGAATGGATTTTCTTTCTCGAATTCCTTCCTTGCTCTATGTATTTCTTTGAATGGAATTCTTCAGAAACTTTTCTAAGACTTCCTTTAGAAATTCCTCTATAGCATACACCAGAATTCTTAAGAAGATGCTTTTAACAAAAAAATCCACTGATTCTTTAGAGTTTTTTCCAGCGATTCCTTAAGAAATTTTCCTGGAATTTGTTCGAGGAAACTTTTGAGAAATCTTCTTTAGATTCATTCCAAAATTGCTCCATGGTTCCAAAAGAAATTATCTCCAAGAATGAACAGGAATTTGATCCTAAAATCTGTCAATGTTTCTTTTATACAAACTTTCATAAACTCCACCTACGTTTTTAGAAATTCCCTTGAGAATTTCTCCAAAAACACCCCAAACAGCACTACTAGGTAGATTACCGTGTGTTCCTTCCGAAACTCAACCAGAAAATATTTTATGAATAATATTTGGATAAACATCTGTTTAAAAAATCCTTCGGAAATTTTCCAACCATTCCTTTAGAATTTTCTACAGTAATTACTTCAGAAATTCGTAAGGCTATTTCTTTAAGAAGGGTACCAGAGATTTGTTCCGTAATACGGATTCCATTGAACATTCCCGAAGGAATGGGGCCATGCAATTCTTCCAGAGATTCTTGCATTATCAAATTAAGTGATTCCGGCATGAATTCCTGCAGAGATTGCTGCAGGAGTTCATACAGAGCCTCAGGATTTCTCTCTACACATTTTCCTCTACAAATACTCTCAGAAAATCCTCCAAGAATTGGATTGAAGGATTTTTTTAGGAATATTACTATAAATTCCCAGATAAAGTTCATTAGGAATTCCGCCAAGGGTTTCTCGAAGAGTTTCTCAATGCATTTCTTTAGAAAGTTTTTCAGAAATTCCTTCTGGTAATCCTTCAAGAATTTCGCTGTGATTTCTTCAGGCATTCGTCTGGAGATTCATTCAACTGTACTTTATGAGGCTTTTTCTGAGATTCTAAAGAGTCTCTAGAATTTCTTCGGAAATTCTTCAGAGATCGCTTACAAAATATCTTGGGAGACATCTTCAGAGTTTCAGAATATTCTTCAGGAATTTCAGCAAGAGATTTCCTCACAAGTTCTTCCATGCAGTGTTTCGAAAATTTCTACGGAAAGGTGAGGTATTCTGTCAGCGATTCTTGCAAAAAAATGCGTTTTTTTGGAAATTGTTCCTACAGAATCTTTTAGGGATATGCCCATTTTCGTTTAGAGATTCCTGCAGAAATTGCTTTAGATATTCCTCTATAGATTTTATCAAAAGCCATTACAGAAATTGCACACAAAATTACTGAAATAATTTTGAAAGATTCTCTTTAAGAATTTCTAAACAAATGCCTGAGGACTGTCTGGAGGAATGCCTCGAAAAACTCATGTTGATGCCTTCGGAGATTTTAAGGAGAAGCTGGATTTATGGACCAAAAGTTTCTGAAGAAATTTCTGAGTAATGTAAAATCATTAGATACTTCTGGAGGAACTCTAGAATAACTCCTAGCAAAATATGTATGAGAAAATTTTCGAAAGACTTCCTTGAGAAATCCGTGAAAGAACTTTTGACGGAATCTCTTTAGTGATGTCTTCAAACATTGCAGACGGTGAGATTTCTCAAGGATCCCTGGAGGATTTATGAAGGAATCCTTTGAATGAATGCTGGAAAAAGCTCTGGAGATATTCTTGGAAGAACTTTTCATGTGATTTCTGAAGGGTCTCGTCCACAAAAAAAAATCTGGAGGAAATCTTGCAATATTCAAAAAAAATCCTGATCAAATTATCCATAGAAGTTGTGAATACATTTCTTAAAATCAATGATTTGGTCTAGGAAATCGTTGAAAATTACATAAGAATATTGAAAAACCTTTCCCGGTATATATGGTAGATTTTTTTTGAAACAAATCTTGATAAATGCCAAGGAATAGATTCAGGAGTAATTCTGTAAAGATTACTGAGAGAATCTTTAAAGAAATTCCTGAAGCACCATTAATTTCTGATTCTTACTAAAGAATCGCTTGAGAACTTTTTGAATAATTTTTTGAATAAATGCCTGAGCAGGGATTATGCACATATGGAGGCAAACCTGAAAGAGCTTTTTGACAAACAACAAGAACAACAAGAAATAATCTGTAAAAGAATTTCAGAATCTCTGTGAAGAAAATTCTTCTGGAACAGTATATTTAAAAAAATCTTTTGAAGAGTTTTTGGATAAATCATAAAAGAATTTCTTGAAAAATGTTTCGAAGAGTTCCTGAACAAATTCCAAAGTCAAACTTATACCGGAAATTCTGATGATATTCCTGGAGGAATTCTTTCAGAAATGTGCACAAACTTCTGCAGAAATCCTTGAAGAAACTTTCTAAAGAATCCCTGAAGAACTGCCAGGAGAAATATCTGAAGGGATTTTTGAAAACCCCGTTGACTAGTTTTACGATGAATCTTTTGAGTTTTTTTTAGTGAAGTAAAGAGGGGAAGTAGAATATCCTGAAAGAAATAACACAGACATTACAGACTTACACAATTGATTTAACCTACAGGAATTTTTAGAGGAATTGTTGCTGAAATCTGTCTAGGAATATTCGTGAGAATTATCTTTTCATTCAAATTTAGGAAAAAAAATGATAAATCCCGAAAGAATTATTAAGGGATTTTGTGGCAGTATCCCAGGAGATAATCGTAGAGAAAACGAAATACATGTGATGGAATCCATTCTAACAGTATTCTTGTAGGAGTCTTTGAAAAAATCTTGCTAACCTGCTGCATTAAAAAAAATAAGAAATACCCAACCACGCCTTTAGATAGATTATTTTTGGAGCATTGTTGTGTTCATTCTTTCCTGGGCAATTGAAACTTTCATATTTTTGGGTCATATTTAGGACTGTTCTGTATATCTCAAAATGGTTTATGATGTCTCTTAAAGCATATTAACATTGTTTTTATTTTCTTTTAATTGATTTGTTGGTAACACTTTAGATGTCATTGTTTCTTCTGTATTGAATTGCAACAATAAACATACATTAAACTTTTCCTCAATCAGACTGTTATAGTAAAAGAGTTTAAAAACTTAAAAATAATATTATATATAATATTATAATCACCACAAAATCTCACAATTTTTCCGACTTAAAAATGAATATTTCAAATAGGCTTCCAGAAAAAATATAAAAATTTAGGTATGTTCAAAAAATAAAAAAAAATATCCAAAATTATTAAAATTATTTGAAAAGTAAGAATCGAAGACGGGGTTAGTTTGAGCATTTTTGTATTTTTTCTTTCCTGGCCAATCAAAAATTTGGTATTTTTTTCTGATATTTAGTACTGTTCTGTATATCTCAAAATTATTGTTGGTGTCTTATTTAGCGTATTTACATTGTTTTAAATCATTGAAAAATGTGTGTTATGATCATCTTTCAGATGTCATCATTTCTTTTGTATTGGATTCTAACACATACCATATTTTAAATTTTTCTTTAATAGTTCTATTACTTTTATAGTAAAAAAAGTTTCGGAGAGTTGAATACACTCTAGAATTATTTTCCTTAAAGTCACACAAAAATAAAATGTTTCATGAAAAAAAAAAAAAATATTTTAACAATATCCATAGATTCTTAAAATGTTTTCGTCCTAAAATTCCGGTATCCCAAATAGGCTTTCAGGAAAAATATCAAAGTGTAGGGATCCCCAAAAATTAAAATTAGGAATATCAAAAACCGAAATTCACAAGATCGTGAATCAAAAGAATAAAAAAAACCTTTAAAACATATTTAAATCGATTTTGAATGACGGAAAACGATATAAAGATCAAAATAAAAAAAATGGGTATTGGAGGGTTAAACAAACATCAGGGTCGCCAACTTGACAACCACTGCTCCCTCCCGGTAAATACGGAGAATTGAGGCGATAAAGCGCAATGAAAACCTTGCTGCTGCCCTCGAGCCGGGCTTGGACCCCATTAGAATGCAACAGGACACAAATTGCGATATGAAAGAGGTAATAATTACCCTGGTCCAGCCAACCACCCAGAAGCGGGAGACCGATGAAATGTAACCATGCACTGTGGCCCTGAATGCAAATGAGAGGATTCGCCATTCAATAGGCTTCCTGGGGGGTTTTCCTTCATTTATATTTGTACTGTGCACCACCAGTTGGTGTCGGTGAAAAAAATGAATCTCTAGAAAAATCATACATTTTTTTTTTCTCGTTTCAACCAGAGATGGGGAGGAAAACAACAGAAAAAACAGCCCCTCGAGCTGAAACGGAGCACAATTTCCGGTGCAAAGCGCTCGTTCAGGTTTATGGCACTGGTTCTAGTCCTTCCAGGCAGTCAGTAGTGTTCCGTCCGTTGGTTGGTTAGTATGGATTCCCTGGATTGCCCTGAAGGGAGGAGCAATGGCCCTGAACGTGCTGAGCCGGCTGGAAGCAATCCATCTTTCAAGCGTCTTGGTTTACGTTTGCATAATTTTCAATTATTGTCGCGTTCAAACGCCCTTAACTCCCTTTTGCGTGGAGGAGCCGCCTCGTCGGTCGGTGAATGCTAACGAGAGCTGTTCAGCTTGCTCGTTTTCCCTGGTAACACCGGAGGAAACGATATGGGAAGGGAAATGTCATAATATATGGCGGAGGTTTTCCTATTGGAAGCATATTTCACTTTAAATCCGATAAACGTGATGGGCCGGAAAGATTTTTCATATTTTTTTTCGCTGAAGGTGCCCGAAGGTGGAAGGTTGGTGGAGAACCACGTGTTTACGAGCGAGATTCGGAGGATTCGTGAGTGAAGGTGAGGTGGGTGATTTTGCATTGCGTGTTGTTTATTCTATGCAGCAAGACTGTGAAGCTCTAATAGATGTGTGCGCCGACTATATTTTGTTCGGCGGCGGCGGCGTGAATCGGCGTGACCAAAATTTGACCATAATGACAACATTGGCAAAGCAAAGAAGTTGTTATTACGCTCTAGAATTTGCACTCTGAGCTTTTTCATTACCATTGATGACACAAACTACTACGTTAGAATGAATACCTTTTTAATTTCTGTTCGGGTCCGTCACTGCCACCATTACCTGTATCCTTAATGTAATGCATGTTGCATTACTCCACTGCAAATCAAAGGCAATCAAATATCGATTTTGCTATAGTTTTTGTTTTGTTTTCTCAGAACCTTCAGAAGCTATCAAACTTGATAATAAGATCTCTATTCATACTAAGGAATCCCGAATGATTTCAGGAAGGAATCTCAAAAGGAATTCCAAAACGAACCTTAAAGAAGCTCCTGAAGAAATCCATGAAGAAAATTCTGGACTAATCTCTGAAGGAACTACTCTATTGAACCCTGAAGAAACTTCTGCAGGAATCTCTGGTGGTTCGAGAATCTCTCTCAGAGAAATCCCTGCAGAAGCTTCTGATGAAATCGCTGATTGGAGTTTTCGAGGAATTTCAGAAGGAAATCCATGACGAATCTCCGAAGAAATTCCAGGAGGATTTCCCAAATGAATGCAAGAAGGAATCTCAAGAGAATTACAGCAGGAATTCCAAAAGAAATTCGAGAAGGAAACCCCTAAGCATTTCTAGAAGGAATCAACGAAAAATATCCAGGAGGAATCTCTGAAGGAATTTCAGGAGAAATCTCTGAGAGAATAATTGAAGGAATTATTGGATTCTCGAAGAGTTCCTCGTGGATCCTCCAAGGAGTTCCTGGAGGAATCCCATAAGGAATTCCAGCAGGAATCCCCGAAGGAAATCCAGAAGGAATCCTCGACGAAAATATCAGGAGAAATCCCCGAAGGGGTTTAAGGAGGTATCCTTGAAGGAAGAATCCCTCAGAAACTCCCAAAGGAATTCTATAAGGAATCCTCGAAGGAACTCTAGGAGGAATCCGAAAGAATTCCAAGACGAATTCCCGATAGAATTCCAGCAGAAATTCTCGAAAGAATTCTGGAATTCTTAGAGGACTTTCGAAGGAATCCCAGGAAGAACCTTCGAAGAAATTTGAAGATAAATCACCAAAGAAATTCCAAAAGGGAATCCCGAAGGAAATCCAGAAGGAATCCTCGACGAAACATCAGGAGAAATCCCTAAAGGAATTTTAGCAGGAATCCTTGAAGAAATTATAGTAGAAATCCCTGCAGGATTCCCAGCGGGTACCACCGAAGGCATTCCAGGAGGAATCTCCGAAGGAATTCCAAACAGAAAATCAAAGGTTTTTCAAGAGGAAACCCCACAGGAAGTCCAGGATGAAACTCCAAAGTAATTCAAGGAGAATTCCTCAAAGGATCTCTAGGAAAAAATATCAGGAGAAACCCCCGAAGGAATTCCAGGAGGAATTCACGACGGAATATCAAGAGGAATCCCCGAAGTAATTCCAGAAAGAATTTTTAAAGGAATTCGAGAAGAAATTCTCAAAGTATTTCTAGGAAGAACCATCGAACAATATCCAGGAGGAATCCCAAAAATAGCAAAGAAATTTCAGCAGGAATCCTTAAAAAGTCCAGGGGGAATTTCCAAGCGAATTCGAGAAAGCATCCCCAAAAGATTTCTGAGAGAAATTAACGAAAAATATGCGGAAGAAATCTCTGAAGGAGTTCCCGGAAAAATTTCCAAAGAAATTATAGGAAGAATCACCAATGGAATTCCAAAATAAATTCCTAAAGAAATTCTAGGAGGAATCCCCGAAGGAATTCCATTAGGAATCCCCGAATGAATCGAATGAATGAAAAATCCCAGGAGGAATCTCCGAAGGATTTCCAAGTGGTATACACGAAGGATTTTCAAGAGGAATCCCCTAAGGAATTCCAGAAAGATCCTGAAGGAATTCTATGAGGGATTCTCGAAGCAAATTCAGGAGGAATCTTCTAAGGAATTCTTAGAGAAATCATTAATAAAATTCCAGGAGGAAACCCCGAAGAGATTTTAATGACAATTACAACGTCTTCGACCTTGCGGCCTCTACAAACTGATCATTACTAACATTCGACAACGGACAACACATATACCACTCAGTGGCCCAGGGGAGAATTTTCCATTTGACGAAAAGTTTTCCCCGACTGGAGCGGGAATCGAACCCACACTCCGAGGTTTACGAGATACCTAAACGACTGACGCTGCTAATCGCTCGGCTTCGAAGCCTTTAGGAGGAATCCATGAAAGATGTCCAGGAGGAATACCCGAAGGTATTCCAAAAAATTCCAGAATGAATTCTAAGCGGAATCTCCGAAAAAAAAATCCAGAAGGAATTCCAGAAGGAATCCCTAAATGAAATCCAAGTGAAATCCCTGGAGGAATTATATGAGAAATCCTCGAAGTAATTTCAGGAGAAATCTCCGCAGCAATTCTAAGAGAAATCACCATAGAAATTCCAGCAAAAAATCACGAAGGCATTTTATGAGGAATCTACGAAGCAATTTCAGGAGGAATTCCCGAAGAGATTTCAGGAGAAAGTCCAAGGGAACCCCTGAAGGAAGTCTCTCTAGGAGGAATCCCAAAAAAAAAAAAAATTATCCCTGCAGGGTTTCCAGGGGAATGCACGAAGGAATTCCGGTAGGAATATCCAAAGGATTTCCAGGCGAAGAATTTTCAGCGGATGTTTCCGGGTACGGGGAAGGATTTGCAGGAGGTATTCCTTAAAAAAATCCAGGAAGAATTCCAGAACGAAATCCTTGATGAGTTCTTGTAGAAACTCCATGAAAGATCCCTCAAGAATAATCCTGCAGATATGGCTGATTATTATCGTAAGGAAATTTTTGAACGAATTCCTGAAGGAATTCCTGAATGAGCTTCTGGAGACAACTCTAATGTAACTCCTGAAGGCATCCGTGAGTCTTCCTGGAAAAATCTCGTTCTCAATCTACAATCTGAAAGAACCCCAGGGGCGATCCCTGGATTAACTTCTGGAAGAATCCCTTTAGGAACTTCTCAAGAAATCCCCTAAGGATATCCTGAAGGAATCTTGGTAGGAACTGCCATAGGGTGAAAGCACTAGACTTCGCTCTAGTCTTTGCCCCCTCCATACAAACTCCATTTTCTTATTTGGGATTTTTCGACTGGAACTGGATGATTGCGTAGAAAGTTTCTGACGATTTATTTTATTCTACCCGACGTTTCGGTCGTGGGTTTTGGCCTTTTTCAAGGGGAAAATTGTCTATCGTCCTTGTCCTTGTTACAATTTGCATCTGCGTTTGTCATTTTATCTGGGTCATTGCTTTTTTGTACAATTTTAGGGTAATTTGAACGATAATTTTGGTCAGAGTTTTGCTTACACATATAACGGCTGTTTTAAAATGGTGAATTTTATGTAAGAAGTGACGAAGAGATTAGAGCAGAATTTTGGGGAGTGGGCAAAGTCTAGCGCTTTGACCCTATAAAAATCCTTGAATTAACTTCTGGGGGAATCCCTGAATTCTCCTGGAGGTTTCCTTGGATCTCCCTATAAGATTCTCTTGAGGAGCTTCTGTAGAGATTTCCGAAGGAGCTTCTGAAGGAATCCCTGAAGAAATTCAGGAGGTATCTCCGAAGAAACATCTGCAAGAATCCCTGCAACTTCTGGAGGAATCTCTGATGGAACTCCTGGAGTAATTTCTGTAAGAACTCCAGTAGCAACTTCTGAAGGAATTTCAGAAGAAATCCCTGGAGGAACGTCTGGACTAATTTCTAAAGACCTTCTTCAAGAATTCTTGAAAAAAACTTTTCATGGGATTCTTGATGGATCTAGATATTTAATGGGATTTCTGGAAGAATTCCTGAACGAACTCCTGTTAAAATAGCTCAGGGAACTTTTGAAGGAATTCCTAATAAACACCCGAAGGTATCCCTGAATCCTCCTAGGGTCTGTCTATAAACTACGTAGACTGTTAGGGGGGGAGGTCTGACCAAAGTCTACGCTCCATACAAATTTCGAAAATTTTGTATGAACAAAAGTCTACGGAGGGAGAGGGGGGTTCTGAGATTGCCCAAAATGAGTCTACGTAGTCTACGGACAGCGCCCTAGAGCTATTGGGGAGATTCCTTAGCGAACTCCTGGAAAGATCATCAAAGGAACTTCTGGAGCAATCCTTACAGAACTTCAAGAGAAAACCTTTGTTGGAATTCTAGAAGAATTTTTGAAAGATATCCTGAAGGAATCTCTGAGGAAACTCCTGAACTAGTTCCTGAAGAAACTCCTGTATGAATTCTTAAGGGAACTTCAGAAGGAATCCATGAAGAAACTCTCAGACTAATCTCTGAAGGGCCTCCTATGAGAATCAGTGAAAGATTTTCTGGATGAATCTCTTATGTATTTTTAGGAGGCATCGCTGAATCTTCTCGAAAAAAATTCCGGAGGAACTCCTGGAGTTTTCCCTGTCGAGATCTTCCTGAGAGATCTAGTGAAAAAAAAAATCTATGATAAAACTCCTGGAAGCGACCCTGAAGAATTTTCTGGAGGAATCCCAGATGGATCTCCAGGAGGCATCACCGAATCTTCAGGAAGAATCTCTGAAGAAACTTCTGGAGAGATGTAAATGAGGAATAATTAATGCAATCTAACGAAAAATGAAAACAAATGTTCTAAGAGTTGAGAAATCAATTATTGTAGTCAATCATTTATGATAGTGATCGTAAGATTTTTTTATCTCAACTTTATGTAAACTTAAGTTTGTTCGTGCACTGATCACCGGCGCGAAAAATGAAAATCTGCGGCGTGACAAACAGCGGCGTATGGCGCGCCGGCGATACCTTGGTTGGCGTCATCGTGGGACAGAAAGTGTCGGCGGTGGCGGCGTGGCGGCGCACAGGTCTAGCTCCAAATTGGTAAACCTAGCTCAATCAATAACAAATACGATCCTTCAAACTATGTTTCATCCAATAATCATCTGAAATCAAATGATTTGATCTGAAATCAAATGATACCAGAAACTACGCCACCGCCCATAGAAGAATCTTTACGGATGGATATGAGGTGATTGAAAGGTGGTAGCAATACTTTGATGAGCTGAACTGAAAAGGGTGAATGAAATGACAATACGGTCGATGGTAAATAGTATGGTGATACAATTCACCATCAGAAAGCCCATGCTGAAACTCATCTCCGCTCCGATTGATAGAGTTTTCCCATTATCCAGCCAATTCCCGTCGTTATCCAAAACACTTTGCCAATTTTCGGATCATCCGTTAAAAGGCAATCCAGCCCCAATCAAGGCGTCCCATCAGAGCCCCTGCGCCATTGTTTGCCTATCTTTATTGTAACAATTTTCAATAAAAACACTCCGTAATTACTGTGGTCATTCTCCCCACTGACTGCTGGTACTAGCCAGCACTGGCTGGTTTTCCACCGAGGGGCTATTTTTAGGTTGATTCTGTTTTTTTTTCAGTTGGGCTACTGACGATTCTCTTGTTCAAAAAAAAACCCAGACGGTCCATCACAAAAGCTTAATCCTTTTGTTCTCAGCTCTCGGTTGTCGCCGTTCCGAGAAAAAAAAACTTCCTGCAAAAAAATTGAAAGGATCATTTGAATGAAACTGAATAAACGTGCTCCCCTCTCCTTCTCCGTATTTCCGACACTGCTGGTTGTTCTCTGGGTTGAAAGGGGAAAATTGGGGCGACGAGGGAAAACGAGAAAATCACAAACCATCACTGACCCAAAATTCCCATCAGTTGCAAGCCCGCAGAAAGCAATTGCTACCACTATGCCAGGAATGATGTTTCTTGTCGGATGTCAGAGCTGCTAGTTTTTCAATGTATGAAAAGGTCAAACATTTTATCAATTAGTGACGCCTTCTGGGAACATTGTCTCACTCATTACTAATTAGTCAACCTTCATCTATATTGATTCGTAACATTATCTGTTAGGAACGGAACTTTTTTCTCAAACTGGCAACACTGCCAACACCACTCACTCAGCCCCCCGCCCGTACAGCAAAACTAAGTGCACGATCACACAGAACATGCTTCATCAATTTTAAATGTGGTGCATGCTGCTACCAAACCATGAACTGGAAGGGTTATATGACTTTTTTTTTGTCGCTCTCTCACATCCTATTCGTTGATGCATCAAAGCTACTCGCTCGGTCTATGGTGGCTCCACCGGGGAGCTCATCTCGAGTCCCTAATGAAAGCTTTGTTCTTTCTGTTTGAGGACTAGGAGGGGTGGTGGCCATGTACTTGACAATACGATAATATAGGAACAAGGGAAAAACTGTACGGAGGCTAAAGGGGACTGTTGAAAATTGTTCCAAATCGTAAAACAGATGCATTGGTTGGATGGAAAAGTTCCTGGGGGAAACTGAGGTTATGAGAGCATATCAAAGAAGTGCATGGCTTTTAGGATTTAGATTATACCGGAAATGAAAATTGAGACCAAATTGCTAAAAATCTTGTATGATGGTTTTTCCCCCAAGGCAACATTGAAATAGTTTGTGGGAAACACATGCAAGTTATATTTAACAGGGTGCTGAACCGTTTTGACAGTGGCTCCCTTTCGGGCATTTTTCCTCCATAACACAACCAATTGCAAATCAATTGATTTGATTTTTTTTGTACACGGCAAGATGCGTATCTCCTCGAGGTTAATAAATAAAGTCAATTGGTTCAAAATTTACTGAGTTTCAGAGGAAAATGTCCTATAATAAAGCCCTGCAGATTAAATGTCACTTTCCCGACATGACAGACGTCAGAACCTAATTTGGCGCTAACGTAGACGCTGACCGTTACTTTGTGATGATCAAACTATGCCCAAAACTTTCCGTCATCAACAATGTGCAGTACAGGCGACCACCACGATACAACATTAAGTGACTGGAGCAACCGGATGCCCCATACACGCACTATCTTGATACAGCGTTACCAAACGATGAGCTCGATGTGATTCCTCTAAAGAACTGCTGAAGAACTGTAAAAGCAGGCATTGACGATGCGGCTGAGAGCACTATCGGGTACGTGGAATGCAGTCGACGGAGCAAATGGTTCGACGAAGAATGAAAAGCAAATGTGCAAGTGAAGAAGGTTGCACAGGCGGTAATGCTGCAGCATATAACCCGGCAGAACTTAGAACGATACAGGTTCGGGTTTGACGTTTCTGATGAACTGCAGGTGGTTACAGGAGGTTTTTGAGGGATTGCATAAGATAGACTGGATGCCCCATTCAACCATTAAAAAATCTTTCTAAAAACCATTAAAGTTTTTCAAAAACCTAAGATATCTCATGCAACTCCCCTCAACCTCAACTGCATGTAACTTTATAAAACCTGAAACCCTTAAAACTACCCCTTCATAACCCGTCAAGAGCCCTGAACCCTCTTGAAATTATACGAAACTCCATCCAGCCCTCTGATAAAGGGATGTCCATTAACCTCGTGACCATTTTTTCTGAACTGTGAACACCCCCTCTCCAACCATGGTTTTGCGTGGTTTCATGCTGGAAGCTCCTTACAAGGTCCTTGCAAACATTTTTTTTCAAAAAATTCAACCAGCCCAGGTGTGAAGCAGCTCTAATCAATAGGAAGATGTCAAATGGAACTTTCTCCAAATATCATTAACTTGGAAATTACTTTAGGAACCCCTTCATAAAACCTTCCTTTGATTCCCTTCAAAATTTCTCCAAGGACTCCTTTAGGAAATTCTTCAGGAATTCATTTAAAAAAATCTTCAACGTATTACTTTTACGTGCTCCTTAAGAACATCTTCCTCTTGAGTTCCCACCAGAAATTTCTCCAAGAATTCAACTTCCATACTCCAAAGCTTCCAAGAGTCTTGTCAAAAATTTCCTCTAAGTTTTTTTTCTTTTTTATTTCGTACAAGAATTCTTCCAGGAAATCCACAGATTTCTTCAGAAATTCTTCTCGGAATTCTATAAGAAGTTTCCCTGGAAATACCTTCAGCAATTCTCTGTGGGATTCATCCATAAAATTGTCCAAGACTTCCTTTAAGACATATTCTGTGGATTTCTTCCGAAATTGCACCATAGATTCCTTATAATCTACTAAGGTTTCTTTTAAGAAACACCTGCAGCTATTTCTTTAGAAGATTTTCCAGAGATTCGTTAACCCTTGTCATGGATTGGGGTCATTATGACCCAGACCGGTACATTGAGTATACTCTACGTCAACAAGGTGCACGACAAAAGTTAAGAAACTACTTCAGGGCTTCCAACACAGAATTTCTCCAAGAATTCTTTCAGGTAGATTTCAGTGGGTTCCTTCTGAAACTCCGGTAGTGATTCTTTTATATATACTATATAGAGATTTGTTTGCAAAATCCTTCAGAAATGTCTCCAGTGATTCATTCAAAATTTTTGCAGAGAATTTCGTTCAAAGATTTGTTTCATAGATTTTTCCACTTGTTTTCCAAAAACCCAAAAAAAAAAAATCTGAAGGAAATGTTGAAAAAAAAAAAGGAATACCATGAATTTCTGGAAAAACTGGAGAACCCTGGTGATGATTTTTTTCTGATGCTTTTCCGGCAACATTTCTGAAAGAATCCCGGAAAAAAGGTTTATATGAATCCTTACCAATCTTAAGTGGAATTTTTTGGAGGAACTTTTGGAGAAACACCTAGAGGAACTGCCACAAGAATATTTTGAGTTTTTAAAAATAAATTCTGAATAAATACCTAATGGAATACGTTAATATATGGAGTAAAACGTGAAGAAATCAATCAGGAGAAATTCCAAACATAATTTCTGAAGCAGTCCCATGAAAATATGAATCGTTAGCCCTAGATAAACCCTGGAGGAATCTTTGGAAAATTTTCGAATCTCTGTGAAAAAAATCACCAAAGAATTCTTGGATGAGTTTCTGAAAAAAATTAAGAGAATTTATACAGCATTTTCTCTAGGGATAACTCTATGGATTTGTCCACGGATGTTTGATAGATTTATGTAGACATTTCTCGAGAATTTATTTTTCAGGTATCTAGAAAAAAGCTTAGCTACGCGTTTATCCAGGTATTCCTACAGGAGTTCCTTCGAAAATAGGATCACTTATTGCTCCATGAATACCTACAGAAAATCATCAAAGAATTTTATTCGAGGATTTTTTTTTTCTAAAAAATCCACAACTTTTCTAGGAACTTCCCCAAGAGTTTCCCCAAAAGTTTTTTCAGGTATTTCAGAAAATTCTTCAAGAGTTTCTCCTGGAGTTCCTATTTAGATATTCCTCTAGGAATTCAATTCAGAGATCTACATGAGATTTCTACAGGGATTCCTTCAGGGCTACCTTTATATACATCATTACAGACTTCTTTAGAATTTTGGACATTTCTTCAAAAATTTAAGCAATGATTTTTTTTTCAAAGTTCTTCCCTGGAGTTTTTTTTTTTTAGAAATTTCACTAAAATTTCTCTGAAAATCCTACAATTTACAATCTTGCAATTCTTCGAAGTGTTCCTCTAGGAATTCCCAGAGAAATTCCTTCAGGGATTCCTGCAAAAATTAATTCAAAGATTAAATTTGGAAATTGATTCTGTGGTATCATCAGCAATATCTCCCGGGATTCTTTCAGAGATTCCTACAGAAATTGCGTCAGACATTCCTCCGAGTATTGGTTTTTCAGAGGTTCTTACAGAAATTGCACAAATATTACTGTACAAATTCTTGAAAAAAAACCTGAAATATAATCTAAAGAAATCTCTGGTTAGAAACAATAAAAAATGCTAGAGGAATTCTTTTGAAAAATAAAAAGATTTTTTTGAAGGAATCTTTGAAAGACTACACCAAAACCTCTATTTAGGTAATGAGTCGGGACTGCCTAAATAGAATTTTTACCTAAATGGATTCATTACCTAAATGGATTCAGTTTATTGCCTAAATAGAATATAAGGTTGCAAAGAAGTTTTAGAAGGGAGAGTTACTGGGATATTTAAAGGAGGTCATGCGGAGTTTCAGATGGCTTTTAAGGAGTTTCTGGAGGGGATGGGTTTCAGAAGGGGAGGGGCTTCAGGAGCGTTTTCGGGGGTTTTGGAGAGTCTTAGATCAGAATTATCATTCATATGACTAGCTGGACACGAAACACGAAAAACCCTGCAAAATTCCGCCAGACTGAAAAAAATATTGAATGTTGGGTCAAAATCGGGTCAAGTTTTATCGTATGTTGGGCCATTGTTGGACCAACATCGAACATCTGTTGGGTTTGGTGGCCAAAATAAAAACAGGTGAATGATAGGTTGATGTCGGGTTTGACGTCATCAATGCTGGAGCTGATATCAATTGAATGATGGAAGGATGGTTGCTTATCTCAATTTCAGCTGGAGATGACGCTGAATAGTGGAACTTTTCAACACTGCATGGAAGGGGGGGGGGGGGGGGGGTTTAGGGCGCATATCTCCACATTGCATCCCCCTCCCCTCCCCCTTATCCCCTTAACACAACTCAAACTGATCTGAACACAATCAAATTCCATTTAGATAACGTTTCCTAAATGGAGGAACCTAATAGATTTAACCTAAATGGATCCTACCTAAATGGAGGTTTGAGTGTACCTAGAAGAACTGGAGAACTCTCTGGAAGTAAGGAATAGATTTTGCAGTAATATCGTAGTTGCTTTGAGGTCCTTCGAAGAAATTCCCGAAGCATCACTGAACTTTATGAAAGAATCCCAGACGAAAGGTTTAAATAAATCGTAAGGAATACCTGGAGGAACTTCTAGAGAAATACCTGTAGGAACATTCACGAGAATCTCTTGAGTGTTTTAAGAGGAATATCTAAGAATATATCTTAGAGAATCCCTGAATATATGGAGTAAAATATGCAGGAGTCAACCAAAATAAATTCCAACAATAATTTCTTAAAAGGTTACTGAATTTTTTGAATTCTAAAGAAAAACCCTGGAAGAATCTCTGAAAGAATCTCCGAATCTATGTAAAAAATGCACCTTTTGAAAAAAATCTTTGGAAGAATTCTTGAAATATTCCTGAAGAAATCTCAAAAGAAAACTTCTGGAGGAAATTCCGATAATAATACGGAGGAATTTTCTTTAGAATTTTTTTAAAAAGTACATGAGAAGATAAACATTCTAAAATTATTCTCGGAGGAATCTTCAGAGTTTTTGCCAAAAAGGAAAACCTGCAAGAATGCCCCTTTCGCGATAATTACGGACAAATTTCATGGGATAAATTATTGATGGGGGGATTTTTTAGCTAAGTTTTTTTCCATGAGAACACTGTGTTTTTTGCTTCCCCGCTTTCTCGATTTTGCCGCGTTTCTGCCTTTTCTCTCTGATCTTACATGACCAGGATGTTTTTTACCTTTTCTGTTTAAATTCCCTTTTCCGATTATTTTTTCTTCTTTATCTACTCTTTTGCATTCGTCTTCCTTGTATTCCTTGCCCTCCCTTTTTTTGTATTCCCAATCTGCTTTATCTTACCCTCCATCTCTATTCAATTTGTCACCTCAGCGTTTCTATCTACTATGTCTTCCCTGCCTTTTCTAATGTTGTCTGCTCTATATCCCCTGCCTTTTTGGTCTTCTATACTTTTCCTATAGTTAATTTTATCTATTGGCGGATCGACTGAGAAGTTTACTGTTGGAATTAAACGGCTACGCAGTCTTCAAAGCGGAAAACGAAGTTTATTGTTTGCCCGACGTTTCGACACTGGGGTTTTGTGTCATCTTCAGACTGCGTAGCCGTTTAATTCCAACAGTTATTTTTATCAGTATTTAGCGCTTTGTTCATCGTATCTGTTGTTATGTTTTAGTTTTTTCTGCTATCTTTATCTTCTTTGTCTGTTCTGTTTTTTCTATCTCCTTTATTTGAAAGCTCCTGAAACACCAGTGAAATGCCCTGAAACGCCCCTGAAAATTCTTGGAACACTCTTGAAAATCTTTGCAACACCCTAGAAACTGCCTTCAATCCCATTACACAACGTATAACTGAAGATCCCAATGAAATAGAAGAATAGTTTCTTCGGCAAATTTATTCCTCAGGCTAATAAGTATCTAACAAGGGCAACCTTGGTTCCAAATTCGTCCGTTAGGCCACGGCGCCGGTGTCAAAAATATCAAACCTCTGTATCTTAGAATCTGATGAGATAGATTGATCCCGTCTTCGATAAAGTTGTTCAGCAAGTTAAGAACTGAAGAAACTAGAATTCATGGTTTGTGATTTACCCGCTAGGTGACTCCTAGAATCAAAAACAAAAATCAAACACGTATATCTCAAAACTGTAATGAGCTAGAAGTGCGACAACGCAACGGTGACCTTGGTTCGAGATTCAAATTTGTTCAGCAAGCTAAAAACTATTCGACAATAGCCTTAGACTTGGTTTCGTGAATTATCCGATAGGTGGCGCCTGATGTCAATTTCTAATCTGTATATCTCGAAACTCTAATGAGCTAGAAGTATTCAGCTGTTGAAGAACTATCTAGCAACGGAGGCTTTAGTTCGCGATTCGTTCGCTAGGCGGTGTAACCGTCAAAAATATTCAAAACTTCCAGAGTATTTGGAATTACTTCTAGGGATTTCTCGAGGGGTTTCTTAGGGGTTCAGCCAGAGTTTCCTCCAAGAACCACACACCATCAAATATTGATTCAGGTATCCCTGCAAGAATTCCCCCAGGTATTCTTCCTGGGATTTTTCCAAGTATTTCACCAGAGATTCCTCCACAAATTGCCTGTAAAATTTTCTCCTTAGGGATGCCACCTTGTGTGAAGAACTAGCATAAGTTAAAATTCACGAAAATAAAAAGGAATAAAAAAGGGATGCCACCAGGTATTTCTACAGGAATCCCCTAGAGATTGGACCAGCAATTCTTAAGGATGCCTTTATGCACTTATTCAGCAATTTTTCCAGAGGTCTCCCTCAAGACATTTACCAGGCTGTCCAAGGTGTTCCAGATCATTCCATAGATTTCAGTGGAGATAAGTAATTCCTCCAGATATTTTCTCAGGTATGCGTTAGGGATTTCTCCTAGAGTTTTCTCAATCTCAAGAATTCCACTAGAGATTCCTCCTGAAGTTCCTCCAGAGATTTTTCCTGGATATTTCTCCATAGATTGCTCTGGAAATTCGATCAAGGATTTATCCTGGTACTCCTCCAGGGATTCTTCAGGGATTACAGTTACTCTAGTGATCCTTTCAGGAAGTTCACCGGAAATATTTCCAGAGATTGCGCATGGAATTACTCAAGGAGTCTCTCAAGAATTTTCTTCTAGGATTTATGTAGGGGCTCTATCTAGAATTCCACCAGGGATTCATCCAGGAACTTCTATAGGGATTTTAACAGAGGTTTTTTTTGGGAAGTCTTCCAGGGTTCCATCGCAAGTGTATAGGAGATTTATATCTAAGCTGAAAATAGTTAAAGTTGTGAAAGACACAACCTGTTGGGATGGATTCGAATCCAGTTTGACTATTTATTTATTTTATAGAATCGTAGCTTGTTTTGTGGCTTAGTGGGTTGAAACGCCGGACTAGCGATACGGATTCGTGGGTTCCCACCAAAACAAGTGGTATTTTTTTTTTTCAAATACTGTTCAACAATAGGTAGTGTTCAACAATAGGTAGTGTTCAACAATTGGCGGTTACCCTACTTCCTGATTTTATCCGTTGGCCGACAGATGAGCAATAGGCAAATACGTATTCCTGATAGTTCTTACCTGAAAATAAAAAAAGAGAATAAACATTATCAGAATATACTCGTATAAACACATTGCTGAAGGGAAGATAATAAAACTGCTCAAGACATCCACCAACCCGCATCAACAACCGGGTAATAAACAACGATGGGAACAGATCATTTACGAGTGGCCGCACGCAATTGAATAAAGTGTAATTTGCCATAGCCAAAGTTTTCGTTTTTTTTTCTCTCTCGCTCGCATTTTTCCGAGTAGCTAAACAGTTTTTTTTCTGCTGAGTCAATTGTAGCTCTTGGTGCTACGTTAGGTACAATGTTTCTGAATTTGGCACCGTATCTAGGACGACGAATACCAAGACGTCTGCCAAGACGGTGAGCACGGGCGGCGGAAATGAGTGAATTCATGAATAAGAATGGCGTTGAGGATGTGGCATTTGGGATTGCGTTTCTCGCGGTAAAGTTGTTGCTTGAGCTGTTTCAATGTGTTTTTTTTTGCTGACGTTTTGGAGATTTATGATTTGGAGAAATCGCGTTTATTTGCTCGAGCAAAAGTGGTAACGTCGGGAAAGGTATGTAAAGAATTTCATAGCACCATATATCCTACATCTACCTACTACATGTACGCAACAGAAACACATGTTCAATCAACAACTTGATGTTCCGGTGAGAATCGAACCCATGACTGCTTCTTCGCTAGATAGGCGTATATTTTACCTCCAAACTACGGACTACTTAAATATCTCCATCACCATGATCAGAGAATTCTTCACTTAAAACATGTTTTTTTGTTTGTCTGTATTAAAGCATGCTCTTAATCTAACTTTGGCAATCTGACTTTCATGAAATTTTCAACTCCCACATCAAACCTCAGCTGAGCTGCTAACGACGATAATGATGATTGTGAGGGAGGGCAGCGAACGCAGCCACGAAGATGACGGTGAACGACCAGACAGCCAGCGACTCACACTTAATTCGGACATAAATCCGAGACGCGACCACTACTACCACCGGTTGCCTGGTTGGCATTCAATTTCTCCGGATTTAGAAGCTTTAAAACTCTCCGTCTGGGGCTCACTGAAGCAAAAGTTGCTGATAAAGAAGTACCAAATCTTGTTTCCCCCGGAACAGGCAAGGATCATTGGCGTAGCTAGAGGGGGTGTCGCAAGCTCACAACATAATTTATGAAGAAAATAAATAAGAAATTAGGGAATTACATTCTGAAAGACGATAAGACGATGTGGTGTCCAAGTGAGTTCCAAAACCATTCGGACCCAGGAAACTCTGGACCTAGCTACGCTAGCTCCAAGGGGCAGGAAATTTTGCCCCAAAATCGACGGAAACACAACACAAAGCGAACTGGCGTTTGATTTTGTTTATTTGTTGCTGAATATACCGTCCCTCTTATGTATTTCTTTATCATCATGAAGAAAGCTGGCAGGAAACTTTGGAGGCGACATTTTTCCTCAATCCACGTGATTTGAGCAACCGGGATTACTCGCCACCCCCTCCCGAGCCCAACACGTGCAGTGGAGTGTGAATCGATCGGGCAAAGAAATTCCGACGACGACGACACCGGGATAAACTTTCTGCCGACTCGCATAGATCTCCTCCAGATTTCGGTGCCGAAATCTGAGAAATTCAATTCTCTCTTTCGAACAAAGTCTATAGGATTTCAGTTCCAGATCCTCCCGGAAAGCCAGGCCCGGTCGGTACCGAACCATCAATAACAATGTGCAAAAGCGCCCTGAAAGCATTTTTAATACCTTTTGCGTTTTCTTCCGCTTTTCTCACTCTCGGGGGATGACGACGACGGAAAAGAAGAATGCCACCGTGGGAGATCCGATTGCTGGCCATTGAAGTTTTTCCCCGGGTCCATTTCCCCAAATGGAAAAAGGCCGAGGGAAAATGGAACCATATAACGAAAAGGAGCAGCGAAAGTACCTCCAACCCTCGTCCGAGTCCCGGGTTGTCATCAGACCGACGTTTTTTTGAAGGACGACGGCGATTGTGTTTTTGGCACGCCGTTCAACGCGCGCGGTCGAAAATTGCTGCCCGGAAATTCGTAATCCAATTAAATGGGGCGGTCTGCTGCTGCTGGCCGGTTTTCTTCGAACCATCTGTTTCTGTTCAGTGTGCAGCAGCAGCGCGGTGGCGGTCAACCAACGATCCGGAACAGAGCGCCACCGCGTGGTAGCCTCGACACGGAATGGGACTGGCTGAAGGCTAGACGAGCCATTTCTCTGCCGTTCAAGTGCTGTTCGAGAAGGCCCTTCTGGTGGAGCTTTTTTTCCTAGGTTGGATAATCGTCGACTGCTGGTTTCCAGCGCTGCTCACTGATTGGACTAAATGGGCTCGAAAATTTGACTTTTGGAGTTTTGCTGGAGTGGTAATATGAGGATGACGAAATTACATGCAGAAGATTTAGCTAGTTTAGTGGTTCATGGAATCGCGGAATAATTTAGTTCTGTGTTCACTGCTTTTGCAGCTGGCGTTGAACTGGCTGATCACCGGTGAACGCGGTGTTTGATACTTTCAGTACAAATGAAATTGCAAACTCGCGTGTCATGCCTCGAGCATGTGTAGTGTATACTTGTCAACAACGCAATCGTTACTACACTCGGCTCTGAACCATTGGCGAAATTAGCTTTTTCTTTTTTCTTGCTCACTCTTCTAAACAAACACGAGAAAGAGAAGGATGGAAAGGGGTACCGTGGCACCCCTTTGCATCCCGTTCTTTCTCGTGTTTGTTTAGGAGAGTGAGCAAGAAAAAAGAAAAAGCTAGATTCGCTAATTCACTGAACTAACCACAAGAGATGTATGTGCTACAACAATTGATGCATCTGTTGAAAACCTCAACAAGAAATATGTCTATTGCTCGTTTTATTTACCGTATGATAATCATCCCCTCAGACAGCTCAGGCAGGTGAGACATTAACCTTCTAATACCCATCAACGCCTTTAGACGGAGTATAGTTTGAACATTTTTGTATTTTTTTTTTCTTTCCAGAATGTATGAATGATGACAGAAGGATTACATATCGGAGAGTTTTGTTGGCTCTTAAAATTTGGCTTTATGGATATCTTCAAGTAACTATACAACATTTCATCAATGGTTTTCATAAAAGTAGTCATAATTCTGTTAGTTTTAATCAGTGGCGTAGCCAGAAATTTACTCTGGAAG
This sequence comes from Aedes albopictus, assembly GCF_035046485.1. Classification (NCBI taxonomy): domain Eukaryota; kingdom Metazoa; phylum Arthropoda; class Insecta; order Diptera; family Culicidae; genus Aedes; species Aedes albopictus. The sequence continues at coordinate 16,528,887 of NC_085137.1, forward strand.
GGGTTTTCGTCGATCAATGATACCTTTTACATTATTGGTTTCGAATTATGCGATTTACACAGTGTATTCTGTGTATCCTCGCCTTTGGCGTTTTCCAATCGATACCAGTCTGGTTTCGTTACTGCTGTTCTTTGTTGTGCTGTTGTGATTGTAATTGTAATTGTAACTTTATTAACGATAGCCTGCTAGTTTACACTGTTTATCAGGTCAAGGTTGTTGCGTCACGTTGTTGCGAAGAGTTTAATCTTGCCTATTTTGGGTAGTGGCTACGGTTAGGATAGCTCTGATCAATCTTCAGCATAAAAGAACAGCAACAATCAATCTTTGCAGACTTATGCAAAATGGTTCAGCCCAAGTGGCCTTGGTCCAAGAACCTTACTTTCGTAAGGGGAATTTCTATCTAGGAAGCCTTGTGAACCCGGTGTTTGCTACTTTCAGTAAACATGAAATGGAAAACTCGCGTGTCATGCCTCGAGCCTGTGTGCTTATCAACAACGCAATAGTTGCTACACTCATCTCTGAATTAACCAGCAGAGATGTATGTGCTATCACAATTGATGTATCTGTTGGAAACCTCAACAGGAAATACGTCTATTGTTCGGTTTATTTACCGCATGATGAACCATCCCCTACGGATGCTTTCAAACAAGTCATCGCATACTGCACTTCAAAAGGCCTTCGGCTAATTGTTGGCAGTGATGCTAATGCTCACCATATCATCTGGGGCAGCTCAGACATTAACTTGAGAGGCTCCAGTTTGATGGAGTACTTAAGTAGTACAGATCTTGCATTACTTAACATAGGCAACCGCCCAACCTTCATGGTATCTGCTGGAGAGGAAGTGTTAGACATAACGCTTTGTTCTAGTAGAATTTGTCACGAGCTGACCATTTGGCATGTGTCAGATGAAGAAACTTTATCTGAACATCGCTACATCTTTTTTGAACATTCAAATGTTACTTCGCAAACATTGCGTTTCAGAAATCTCCGGTCTACAAACTGGGATCTTTTTACTGATTTGGTTGCGGCCAAATTTCATGGATACTCACCATCCATCGACACTCCAAGTGATTTAGAATCTAAATTTTAGATGATGCCGTTGACACTACAACGACCTTCATCATGGAAGCTTTTGAAGAAGCATGTCCTCTACGGTCTGTGAAGATCACAAGAGAAACCCCTTGGTGGAACTCTGATCTGGCGAAGCTCAGGAAACAATGTAAAAAGAGTTGGAACAGACGACGTTCGGCTGGATCGGAGGCTTTCAGGTCGGCTCGCAAGGCCTACCAGAAAGCTCTTCGGTCTTCTGAACGATCCGGCTAGAAAAACCTTTTTACAAATGTTTCCAGTTTCAGTGAAGTCAGTCGTTTGAATAAAATCATTGCGAAATCTAAGGATTTCCGAGTGAACGAAATTTGCTTGCCAAATGACGATCTGACTTCCTCTAATGAGGAAGTTCTGGAATGCTTATTCAGTACACACTTCCCCGGATGTGTAGATATTACATCTTCGGATGAATCTGATGTCTTTTCTTTTAGTTACGATTCCCTGACTTCGGCTCGGAGTATTGTAACTCTAGAATCGATTGAATGGGCACTAAATAGCTTTGCTCCATTCAAATCTCCTGGGGCAGATGGGATTTATCCTATTTTGCTTAAGAAAGGATTTGATCATTTCAAACATGTTTTGAAAGAACTACTTGTTTGCAGTTTTGCTACAGGGTATATTCCCAAATCCTGACGGGATATTACTGTGAAGTTTATTCCGATAGTGGGTCGTGCGTCGTATGAAGAAGCAAAGAGTTTCAAACCTATCAGTTTGACCTCTTTTCTTCTGAAATGCTTAGAACGTATTGTGGATCATCACATCCGTGATGTTCATCTGGCCAACGTGCCTCTTCATGTGAACCAACATGCCTACCAATCTGGTAAGTCTACTGTGACTCTTTTACACAAGGTTGTTTACGATAACGAGAAAGCATTCGCTCAAAAGCAATATTGTTTTGGGTGTTTTCTTAGATATCGAGGGTGCCTTTGACAACGTGTCTTTCGATGCCATGTTGGAAGCCACACGGAGATATCTCCAATGATCTCCAATTGGATTCTAAAAGTACACAAAAACCGATATTTCTTCTTCTTGACATTGCGTCTAGCAGCGATTAGGAAATTGAGTGTTTGTGGATGCCCCCAAGAGGGAGTCATCACCGCTTTTGTGGAATATCGTAGCAGATACGCTATTGACGCAACTCACGGTTTTCCTACCTATGGTTTTGCCGACGACTACCTTACATTGTCAGTCGGAATATGCTCTTCAGGTAGATAAAGGTTTTTGTCGCCAATATGGCCTTTCGGTAAATCCGAGTAAAATATCTATTGTTCTTTTCACGGAAAGGCGAAACCGTAATGGTGTTCGACTTTTGCGTCTCTTTGATTATGAAGTCGATGTGACTGATCAGGTAAAGTACGTTGGAGTTATTCTTGATTCCAAGCTGTCCTGGACACCTCATATTGAGTTCAGAATCAAGAAAGTTTGTATGGTCTTTGGGGCAATGCCGGCAAACCTTTGGTAAAACTTGGGGTCTAAAACACAAGTATATCAAATGGATTTACACAACTGTTGTTCGTCCAATATTGGCCTATGAATGTCTTGTGTGGTGGCAAAAGGGGGAAGTGAGAACGATCCAGTCAAAATTAGGCCACCTCCAGAGGATGTGCTTGATGGCGATGTCTGGAGCGTTCTCTTCAACTCCCACGACAGCGCTCGAAGTTCTCGTTGCACCACTACAAACATTCATCTCAAACAAGAAGCACTTTCTTGCACATACCGTCTATGGGTACGCGGTCTGCAAGAGGAAACTCCTGTGAACCGCAGATCAACACACAATTCGTTGTTTTAATTTTTTTGTGGATTGGGACAAAGTTGTCCTTGCTCCAAGTGATCTTACAATTGCTTGTAATTTTCCATATAGGACATATTCCACGAAATACTCTTCCCGGGAAGAGTGGACATGTGGACATCTGGAGAGATGTATTTCAGACGGCATCGTATGTTACACTGATGGCTCCCTTCTTGAAGGTCGAGCAGGTGCTGGTGTCCACTCCCATGAGCTGAGGCTGCATCAATCTTATCCACTTGGTAGACACTGCACCGTTTTTCAGGCTGAAATCTTTACTCTTATGTGCGGAGTGCAATTAGCACTTCAGCAATAAGTAGGTAATGGGTAAAGTAATATACTTCTGTTCAGATAGCCAGGCTCTGCTATTGAAGCACTTGCTTCGGCCAACTCTAGGTCGAAGATAGTTATCGCTTGTCGAACTCAAATCGAGAAGCTGAACTCAGCAAACGCTGTTCACCTTGTATGGGTACCTGGCCATTCTTCCATCGCTGGAAATGAATTAGCTGATGAGTTATCTCGCACAGGAGCATCACGTGACTTCATTGGTCCTGAGCCAGCTATTTCGGTATCTAAGTGTTGGGTAAAGCTTCAGATTGACACCTGGGCTGCCACTCGGTACAAACAATACTGGAACAGTTTGGAGTCATGTCGTCAAACTAAATTGTGCTGTACTGAGCCATCTGTAGGGGTGGCGAAGTATCTAACAAATCTGTTAAAGCAGAATTGCAGCAAATTGTTGGTAAAAGCATTGACTGGCCACTGCTGACACAGCTATCACATGACAAATATTCAGCAAGCTGATTCATTTGCATGTGATAGCTGTGAATCCGATTATGGAACTTAGTATCATTTAATATGTAACTGTCCAGTTTTTGCGCAACTGTGTTTTTCTTCAGGACGTTCTGTTGTCCTTGACCCGCTGTGGTAAAGAGCTATAGGCTCTCCTTACGCTTTATGCGTTATTACAGTGCTCTTTTCAGGGCGTTGTTTGAACCCAATGTGGTACGCTTATGCGTATATGACGATCCTATTCCCTTACCTGTCTTTTCCCCTGTCCCATCCTTCCCAAGCAACACACATGTTATATAAAAGTTACGGCAGCGCAAGTTTTGGTTGTATAGAAGTGTATTTTACGTTATTTAAACACAATGTTAAGATTACGTCAAATAAACTTCTATACAACCAAAACTTGCGCTGTCGTAACTCTATTATAACAAGTGTGTTGCTTGGGTTATTTCCATCTCTTCTCCCACAGGTAAATGATGAATAGGCTCGTGTTCATGGCGATGGCCCATGTTTCCCAAATGGAGGAGAACGTGCCTCTGGAGCCGACATACTGATCCCTGATACCTGAAGCCTTTCTATTAATATCTGTATAAATGTTCAAAGAACACAAAGTTGAAGATAAGGCAGGCCAAGTTCCAGTGGGAACGTAGAGCCACAGAAAAGGAGAAGAAGAAGAATATCTGAGATCCTACTCTAGTAACCAACAGTTCGGATGAAAGGGCAGCTTATGAGCTAAGAAGCTTGTCAGAGGATGCTTTTTAGCCTTCAGGGCAGCTTAATTTTTAAGTAATTTTGGAACTTGAAAACTCACTTAACCTTTCTAGACGCGCACCGTTGTAAAAAGTACAACACTAGCGAAAAAACCTCGCTCGTCGTATACATCGCGAGCGCGGTGCAGTTTCAGCTGCATGACGGGACGCGTCCTGAAAGGTTAAGAAAGCTTGATAGCCTTTTGATGAAACTATCTCAAAATAAATGTAAAGACAAAAAAGTACGTTTCAGATTCCCTACAGCCTGTTTTTTGCCGCTGCGTGAAACTTAACCAATATTGACTATACATTAGTGTGGGTCATTGGTACCGTTTTCTCAGATCAAAGTTTTTTTGGTTCCGTTTCGGGTCCTGAGTATCTGTGCAAAATTTGAGCACGATCGGTTGCGTCTACACTTTGCGCATTACAATTGAAATTTGTATGGGATTTTGTATGGAAAAACATACTTTTTTTGCATTTTTGTCATAAGTTGAAAAAGTTTGTCTGAAACTTTTTAACCGATACTATAAAATGATAGCCTAGGATGTTCTGAAGAACTTAGTTGAAGACCGCAAAGCGATCCGATGCTTGTGAAAATAGTTATAACCAACGAACCGCATGCATGTGTTTATGTTTTAACATGTAAAGGAATAACAATAGCAACAAAATCATGCTGATTCACCAAGCAATGCCAACGCTATAACTTTTTTCAAAGCATCAGATCACTTCGCGGTCTTCGACAAAGTTTTTCAGGACACCCTAGGCTATGTTTTGACTTTATTGGTTTCATGGTTTTAGAAAAATTCGAACTTGTTATGAGAGAAATGCAAAAAAGGGGGTTTTCCCATGTAAAACCCCTTTCAAACTTCAAAACGCGATGCGCAAAACGTAGACACAATCGATCGTGCCCAAATTTTGCACACTTATTCGGGTCCTGAAATGGGAATAAAAAAAGCTTTGATCTGATGGGATACCATTGAATTTTTCATTTTTCCATATAAACGATGACCCACTCTACTATACATGTGACACTCCTGTATGTATTGGAACCGGATTCTCCTGCGTGCTAACCTACAGGGGATACTCAAAATAACTGGGACAGGTAAAATTTTCACTTTTCAAAAAATGTTCAACTCGCTGTAACTTTTCGGAAAGGGCATCAAATATTCCCAAATTTTTACTGTAAGTTCATCAACTAGTTGTGTATCAGTGGTCAGAGATCGGGCTATTCTACACGAAGTTATAGAGGTTCTAGAAAAAGGTATAATTATTCGATAGCCAACTTTGAGCTGTTATATCTCCGAATTCAATGAACCGAATGTAATGAAATTTTGTTCATTTATGACTAATATAATGAACTTTGAAAAACAGTTGACGTAATTTGAAATTATTATTAAGAAAAAAAAGTTATAGCAATTTTATTTATTCTATGTTTTTAGTAAATTTATCTATTTTTCATATGCATCCCATTACTTTTTCAATTTAATGCCGGGTATTTGGTTGCTTTCCTTTGAAACATAAATATAGTCAAGTCAATTAGAAGGAATTTAAATTAACTATAATTACTATCTCGAATTTTGAAACGATGGCGAAGTTTTGGATAAATTGGTGTTATATTAGAAAAAATATCTTATCGTTATAATTTTCTTTCGCATTCGCATTCGGTTCATTGAATCCGGAGATATTACAGCTCAAAGTTGGCTATCGAATAATAATACCTTTTTCTAGAACCTCTATAACTTCGTGTAGAATAGCCCGATCTCTGACCACTGATAAACAACTAGTTGATGAACTTACAGCAACAATTTGAGAATATTTGATGCCCTTTTAGAAAAGTTACAGCGAGTTGAACATTTTTTGAAAAGTGAAAGTTTTACCTGTTCCAGTTATTTTGAGTATCCCCTGTATATGGTTCCATGTCGTACCGCTGTGCTGCTGTAGAAGCTTGGTATGATGAAGTTGACTGCGCTACTTCGCATGTGTACAAACCTGGCTATCGACAAAACATTAATTTAAAATAGATTTCACCCATCATTTCACCACTTCATCGCAATTGTGGTGTTGGGGTAGAATGCAGGGCTCTCACGCAGCGGCTACCGGCTCGAATCCGGTGCGCCTTATATTTTTTTATTTGTACTTCAATTCAAATTTGCTATCCATGCATATTTTCTTATAAAGTTGTTATACTAGAATAGCAAAAGAAAAATCTTTAGCACATAAAGTTACTGAAATAAACTTCTAAGAACTTGAAAGTTCCAATAAAGTTTCAAGTAGCATCTTAAGCAGCTTTCAAGTTGCTAAGGAGGCTAACAATAAGCCTTGCTGGAGCTTACGTACGATGTTCCAGCAAGGCTTATTGTTGACCTCTTGAGCAACCAGAAAGTACGAACCTTCTCTATTATGTATTATCAATTCCTTCAAACTCAAAACCAAACCAGTTCCATCTTGTAACTCTACCAAACGACACGGAAAGACAAACAAAAACCGTGACAAGAAAAGTGGCCATTATCTTCCGACGCAATTCAAAAAATTAAACGCCTCGTGAATTAATAAATATGTTTTCTTCTCGATTCTCCATTGGACCCTCTCAAAAAATTTATTAATCAAATCGGCAATTATTTGATTTCCCTTACACCTTCCCTCCTTCAATTTCAGGTCCAGACCAGGCAGGCATGAAACGTTGTTTTCTTCTACCACTCGCACACAGCACAGCACTTGCCTCATTTCAAATTAAAATCAAACTCCGACCCCTCCAAGCCGCATTGTTGTTGTTGGACAGATCCTTACACTGAATTAGAAGGGCACGTCGCCGATGTCTAGAAGAGGTGAAGGAAGGGAGTTAAATTAATATATCCTTTCCTCATCTCTTCATCTGATCTGTCGAGGCTGTATCGGATCAGACTCACACACTCCTCCACCAAACGCGGATCGTTCGATGCGTCTCAAGTCTCAAGGTTGAAACGCGTTGTTTTCCATACCTACATTGATGCTGCGCGTGGCCTTCCCGTCTCACAGATTGATAGCAATCTTCTTCCCCTCCCTCCTGGCTGACTGGTGCTGTGCTGTTGTTGAAAGCGAGCGAGGAAGATGAATTATGCATGGCATAAAAATGAAATAACGGTTAATGTGCTTATTCGCACCCCTTGCTGTCGTTGCGTTGGTTGGGTGGAAGAGATCCTTGCTGCTATATTGGCCGAGGAAGGGTGACTGTCCGGGTGTCCTCTTATCAAACAAACACCAGGTTTTGGCAGTCACCACATTTGTGTTGTGTTTTTACGAGTTCTGCCTCGTTTGAGACTGGATTGTAGTTATTTATTTATGGAAAGAATAATGATACTAGGGCTTCCAATCCCCGGATGGATTTCCCGGGAAATGAAATTTCCCGGGATTCCCGAATCCCGGGAGCCATATTTTTGAATCCCGGGTTTCCCGAATTTCCCGCATTTCCCGGGATTTTTTTTTGTTAATTGACCAATTACAAATTGTCAATGATTGAATTACCCAGCTTCTTGATTTACGTTAGTCAAATCACTTGACCGTTGTGCAGATGTAATTTATGTTAATGTTATTATATAGGTAATTCGAGCTTTACGGAAAGCTTACGCAGATAACACCCTCTTAATACTAACTATGAAGGCATTGAACTGATTTCAACCGACAGCAATTCTTCTTATTTTTAATACTGCTTCAAAGTATGGAGTTCATCCAATAATGCCAACTAATCCACCAAAAAACCTTTGCATGTAAAACGTAAAACAGAGAGTCCTATTTATAGCTGACATTCTACAAGGTCATTGTGACTGCCCAACTACTTAGGAAAAAAACAATTTGTACATTGTTACTAGATCATCATCATGCAACGCTTGCCAACTAGACGATCAGATAATACCACGTATGGAGCCATTCTTCATTACACCAAGAAAGCTAGCCATGAAAATGTTTGACACTTCTGAGGTCATTTTGGTAGACCACACACATGCAGGAAAAAGACGGATCATATATTCTACTTTATCGATCTTGTTGCCGTCCTTTTCTTGCTCATGTTGCATCTGTCAAAATGTCCTGTGAATTGTCAGTCATTTTGAGGTTAGGTTCGTTGGTGTAATAAAGAATTATATGGGTTTCAATGGGTTTTACCCTTGTAGTTTTCTACTTTGACTTCGGATCCCTCGCCGAATTCTTTTTCTTTTTTTCTTTGGCAGTTCTCCTAAGTAATACTTATTTTTTTAAAACGAATGTTATGTAATCTTGACTTGTGTTATTATATCTTTTGATTAAGTATGACAATGTGATTGTGAATTTTAGGAATAAATCTTAAGATTAAATTGAGCATCATTAAAGTGGTTCATCAACTGACACCCAAAATAATCAATAAATAACTGACTACTTTTAGCAAAACACGTTCATGCAGTTCAAGTTAAAATTTCAATATTTAGTGCTGATTGAAATCTTACTTGGAATGCATTGACGGTAAAATAAAATAAAATAAAATAAAATAAAATATGAACCTTTTTATCGTGAAATTTGCCAAATTGTGCACAGTCTACAATAGGAAATAAAAAAATATGATATCTGATTACCTATTTTCTTTAAAATAGATACACTTTTTGCTTAAAAATAAAATTTTCTAATTTCCCGGGATCCCGGGAAATCCCGGGAAATGGTTAGATTTTTTCCCGTTTGTCGGGAAGCTGAATCCCGGGAAAAATGGAAGCCCTAAATGATACATGCTCATTCCAGATAGCTTGATGCAACATGCTGGAAGGAAAACAGGAAAACCCAAAGTTAAAGCTCCATGTAAATGGTCAAAGTTTTGTGTGATTCAAAGTTGACAGTTTCTAGAAATCAATGACAAACGGTCACTGAAAGCAGTATCAGCAACTAAATTTGCCAAATACGGGAGAGTAAACATTTTAAAACTTACTCGTATTTCTAGTTTTCGGTACTTTTGACAGCTAACTCAAAAAGCGAAGTCGTTGAGAAACTTGCGAAACGCATAGCCATCAACAACCACGCGTCTCCATTTTTTTTAAAACATCGTGAAAACACATGGAGTAAACTAGAAAAGCGAAACATTATTACCCGAAAACCAGAGAATCAGAAGCTTGTGAACTCACATAGCAAAATAGTACAGATGAAAAAACTGAGCCGTGTTTGGTCCAGGGATTATCACATACGAAAACAGAAAAATGGAACAAAAAGTCGATATCACCGAGGTAGGCTTCCACTATCATCCGGTTCATCAAAAGTATCAGTTGGTCAATAATGTTTGCTGTGCGGTGATGCTTCCGTGTTGGCGGGAACTTATATGAGGACATATTTCCTTCTCGGAACAAAACCAGAAGGATTACCGGTGCCCCCTCTTAATGAACATCCTCCGACGAGACTGGTTTGGAGCTGCTGCGGTACAAACAGTACTATAAGGAGCAGCCCTCGTTTTTTGCTCCTTCCCACTTTCGACCCATCAAGCCGACGACGCTCGACGAGGAGAGTTCTTGTACCGATCCGGTTCCCGGTTTACCTTGTACACACCCGGTTCTTTGGCTTTGATCCTATTTCAACATCTCCGGCTTTCCATGGTTTAGCTGGTGTCCTTGTTCCCTCCCCCCACTGAGCATCATCGTCACAAGTCAAGGCTGAGAGGACTGCCTGGTGGCATTGTGAAAAAGAAAGAATGGTAGATAGGAAAGTCTTTGGGTTATGAATGGATGCCCGGCGTGGAGTGACAGACAGCAGTGCTAGTGGGTTGTTCTCAATTGAGGGAATGTGTCACCGGGTCGGTTTTCGCAGGCTTTGTGCACGGTGGAGGGACTCAACTGGATTGAATTGTGCTGTGATGAACTGACCTGGGTTATGGTGGGTAGTGGGAAATGAGGTTAGCCGAATGAGCAAACATGACCGACAGTTTGTATGTAGATGCTTGGCTTCGGGGAGAGTTGGAATGTACTATGCTATTGGCCTTGCAGACAGTTTTTGCCTTTCTCGTAAGCAAAAGTGTACTGAAAGGCAATATCTTCACTCAAAAAACGGATTTTCGATAGAAGGCTCGGAGGGTTAAGTCACATATACCAAAACTCAGTTCGACGAATTGACATGATGTCTGTGTGTATGTCTGTGTACAAAAAATGTCCCTCACTTTTAGGGCACTACCAAATGGTCCGGATCGGTCAAGGCATTCCAATCGACCAAGTTATGGTCATTTGAATGATCCGGACTAGCACCGATAGAACTGGCCGTTTATAACACTGAACCACGCTCCTTCAAACAACAAATCAAACAGCACCGATTTCTGTAACCTTTAGAACAGTTGACGAATTATGTGTGTAAATCAACACTGGAGACCAGAGTTTCCACGATGTCGGTCCAAAATTCAAGATGCCGGCTGTTTAATACAGTTTTAGGCTCTAAAACCATGCTATATGGATATATTTAGTATGGGTAAGATGTACGGAGTCCAAATATGGCGACCAGGATTTTCAAGATGGGGGATTTAAATCCAAATGGTGGTTCAAAATTTTCGCATGCGGATTTTTTAAAGAGGCATTTAACCCTCTTGTACTCAAATTTTTTATTTTGATCTAAATGTATTTTTTCTTTATCTAAACTAGATCTAGACATGTCTGGGTCGACGATTCTTTTTCGCAATTTTTTGAATTTTGAAGGATTTGTCTAGTTATAATTTTCGGACATCCCTACACTTTTATATCTTTTCTTGAAGCAAAGAATAATAATATCAAGAATGCCCACTCTGCTGATACTCGGGGGCAACGCTATCTACGGATGAAAGTTGAATCTACATGCGGTAGTATGTGCTGCCGATTGTATTCGGATACCAAAAAGTACGCACACCACCTTCTATTATGGCGTATCACAAATACTAATACGGACAGCTTCCACGCTTAGATAGCGCCACTTGTCTTGTCTCTTGATGTTTACATAGAAAAATACAACACCAAGTCTAAACAAGAAAGCAATCTTGAACACTACCAGCAAGAATATTCCGCCGGAAGCCGAAGTTCTGCTAAGCCTGAGTCCAAGCTTTTCACTACCCCTCAGAAGTTTCGATCGTCATCCACTGTATCACCTGATTGCCGAAACCGAAACTATCCTCAAAACTGCACCTGACAAGACCACCCAGGAACGGACCCGATGCAACATCACCAATGTCATACAGAATTATGTCAACAAGAAACACAGCGATAGAACCAGCGACGCGCAAACGAAGTTCCTAACACAAGCATGCACCACAACAACGAAGTTTCTCAAGCCGAATCCGGATATATCCGTTTTGCCCGCCGACAAAGGTAACAAGACGGTCATTATGTGGACCGACGATTACGAACAGAAGATGCAAGAACTCCTCAACGATGATAAAACGTATCGCCGTATTAGAAGTGATCCCACAAACCGATATCAAATTGCCAACAACAACATCGTCCAACGTCTTCTGAATCTGAAACTGATCGACTACCGCACCGCCGCCACCCTGAAAACCACTACCGCCACCACCCCACGGATATACGGACTCCCAAAAGCACATAAACCAAGCCTCCCCTTGCGACCCGTAGTCCCTGGTATGACCAGTCCCAGCTACGAACTGTCCAAGTATGTATGTAGAATATTACAAGCCTCGTTGGACAACAAATATAACATCAGAGACTCATATAGTTTCTGCCAATACATCAACACCATAACGATCCCTTCTGGATACGTAATGGTGTCGTTTGATGTTGTATCGTTGTTTACCAACATCCCAAAACAGTTGGTAATACACGATATAATACAATTCTGGGATACCATCAAACCAAACACGGAGATCAATCTCGATCTTTTCCTGGAAATTGTATCTTTCTGTATGGACACGAGCTACTTCGTATTCCGGAACCAATTCTACGAACAGATCGAAGGAACTGCCATGGGTAATCCACTATCCCCAATACTTGCTGATCTGGTCATGGGGATCCTACTTGATACAGTAACCAGTAAGACTGACATTGTCTTCACTGTGTTGCGTAAATACGTGGATGATCTGATGCTTGTCATACCAGCTGACAGATTACAGCAGGTTCTAGACATCTTCAACTCATACCACCCGAGTATCAAATTCACATTTGAAGTGGAAACAGACGGTAGACTCCCATACTTAGACATGACTCTAGTTCGGCAAGAAGATGACACCATTCGAACCGAGTGGTATATGAAAGCCATCGCATCGGGTCGTTTGTTGAATTTCTCATCTCTTCATCCTCTCACCCAAAAAATCAACACCATCAAAAATGTCATCGATCGGGTAAACCGATTATCCACCAACTGGGATAAAGAGAAAAAGCGAGAACTCATCGCTCAAATTCTGCAAACCAACGACTACCCCCGAAACCTCATCAATCGCTTTCTGAACCGAGCACACTGGACATCTACGCACACCATTACAGCCGACGATGACACGACCGAAGAACGCACGATTGGACCGCCTCAAGCTAAAATATACCGATCTCTCTCCTACATCCCGTCACTTACACCAAAAATCATCCAGATACTACGACACGACTATCCCTCCGTAATAATATGCCCACGGAGCGTGCACACGATAAGGGATCTCTACACACGCATTAAGGACCCGATACCCATGGATCACCACCATAACGTGGTGTATCGAATACAGTGCGGAAACTGCGACAAATGCTACATCGGTATGACCGGCAACCTGCTGAAGAAGAGATTGTCGGGCCATCGGAGCAATCTCAACCAACTGGAGAACCTATTAGAGTCAGGCCGTACATATGCAGAATAGTCGAATAGTCGATCGGACGTACAAGAGAAACATTCTCCCGATTCTAGAGATGATACACATAAGCAACGACAACGATTCCATCAACAAACGGACAGATACAGATAGACTTAGCAGTACGCTCTCTGGACTAATACACAGAATTAACACAGTCATGACAAAACACACTAATGGACAAAATAACAGAAACACCAACCACCCATCCGACCCCACCTAAACCATAACACAGATCAGTTACCAAACAGTCTACCGAAGCAGTGAGTGAACTTGAACTTCAACGGTAATTTTCTCGTTTTTGATTAGTATATTTTTAACTATATTACTCAACATAATTAAACTTTCAAACAATAGTGATGCGACGAACAAAAATAGGACAATTTTATGTAGAAATTAAACACACAATGACAAAAAACAGAACTCTAGTAAGTAAATGACACACAAATAGAAATGTAAAATTAAACATATTGTATAAACCATTTTAGTGATCCCAAGAAAAAGGCAAAATACATTGCGCCGAAACGTCGGAAAATAGATAACCTCTGTTTCCTTTTGATTTGAGAGACTGCAAGCTAAACCATATTTGATACAAGAGATGACATTCTTTCTATTTTTATTCTTTGCTTGAAGTCTACTTGGGTGACTGAATTTTTAGGACGAAAATATTTTGAGATTTTGTAGATTTTGTTGACATCCCGAGCAGAAGAGAATACCTCACTAATAACATATCAATACCAACCTTTGCTCTAATATCTAAAATTGTTATTGCGATGTTATTATGCGAATTGTTATAAGACCATCGCCATAACAGTTTTAAGTATTAGAGCAGCGGTTGGTATTGATATGTTATTTGGTGCTAAGATAAAAAGTGAAGTATAAGTTTTGATATTAGAACACGTAAATGCTTTTAAACGGGTATGACGACACATACATAGATTCGTTCAAGCATGTCGTTGAAATTGCCTACTTTGTTATGGACCCCGTGAAAATACTGGTTGTTAAGTTTATCACCCTCATTCTTGTTTTCGAACAAATCCACTTTCAAACGAAAATCGTTAGCATTCTTGTACACGCCAGCAAAATCAAATGGCCTGAGTCATTCTTCAAAATTTGTTCTACGAAATATTCCAAAAATTCTCTTCATATTTTCAAGTAAACCTCTACAAATTCATTCTTTAAGTTCCTGATGATTTCTTGTAAAATATTTTTCAAACGCGTATCAAAACGTTTATTTAAACGATTCAATGAACTTCTTTTGAAATTGCATGCATTTTCCATGGAAAATCAATACAGTTAATTGTGGTTATTTCTTAGGGGCTGTCCATTAATTACGTCCATTAATTACGTACGTTTATGGGGGGAGGGGGGGTTTGGGAAATCTTACGCGCCATACAAAAATTTGTGGGATTTCATACAAAAAGTCTTACAAGGGGGGGAGGGGGTATCAGAAAATCGCTAAAATTCCCTTACGTAATTAATGGACAGCCCCTTACCGATATACTATTTCTTCATAGTTTTTGCTGGCCAAATTAGCTGAGACTTGGTCACATAGGGTAAGTGTGCCTATTATTGTGGTAATAATGTAAATTCATTTAAATATAATGATCGTACCACCTAATGCAGGGTTCCAAACCGTTAGTCGTGTAGTTTTCCATCCAAATTTGCTTGGAAAAATATAAAAAACTATGTCAATTTCTTGATTTTGCTTTGGCTGACCAAGCCATGTGGGAAATTACACTGTTGAAAATGCTTTGACATCCATGTGCACAACAGAACATGTGCTCGATGAACAAATTGAGATTTTGAAATTATGAAAAGAAATCCACGTACTCCGGTGAGACTCGAACTCACGACTCCCAATTCGCTAGACGGGCGCTTCTATTCCTTCAAGCTACGGAGTCACTCGACTATCTCCGTCGCCAGCAGGCCTAGATCTGAACTCGATTCCACAATCGCACATGGTTATCTTCTTTTCACAATCCAAACCCCCTTCGGATGGGATTAGATGAACATCTAACACATTGTCTGTTGTGCACATGTATGTCAAAGCGGGAGAGGAAGTTATTTTTAATTGTCGAGAGCTTCGGGCACTGCCTTCCAATCACTTATTGGTATGGCAATTAGTGTGCAGTCGGACTCTCGACGGGTCGGTCCTCGGCCGACCGAATACGGTAAGGGTGACCGTAGCACCTTACAAATGTCAATTTCTTGATTTTGCTTTGGCTGACCAAGCCATGGCTTGGTCAGCCAAAGCAAAATCAAGAAATTGACATTTGTAAGGTGCTACGGTCACCCTTACCGTATTCGGTCGGCCGAGGACCGACCCGTCGAGAGTCCGACTGCACACTAATTGCCATACCAATAAGTGATTGGAAGGCAGTGCCCGAAGCTCTCGACAATTAAAAATAACTTCCTCTCCCGCTTTGACATACATGTGCACAACAGACAATGTGTTAGATGTTCATCTAATCCCATCCGAAGGGGGTTTGGATTGTGAAAAGAAGATAACCATGTGCGATTGTGGAATCGAGTTCAGTTCTAGGCCTGCTGGCGACGGAGATAGTCGAGTGACTCCGTAGCTTGAAGGAATAGAAGCGCCCGTCTAGCGAATTGGGAGTCGTGAGTTCGAGTCTCACCGGAGTACGTGGATTTCTTTTCATAATTTCAAAATCTCAATTTGTTCATCGAGCACATGTTCTGTTGTGCACATGGATGTCAAAGCATTTTCAACAGTATAAAAAACTATCATTTAAATCGCTTGCACCAGCATTAGGCACACTGTTCCTATTATGGAAGTAAAATTAAATTTTGATTCCTAATATTGCGGTATGATATTGAATTCATATGGGACTTTGGAGGATAGGAACACTACCGCAACGATAGCGCACAGCAGCAAAAATATTAAGCAAAACATTTTTTGATAGGTTTTTGGGTAAATCTTTTGAGCACACAAATGGTGCAATCTCATAATTCAACACATCATTTAAAAATGCGTTTTGGTAACATTTCAGTCGAGTGCTCAATTGTCATTACCGCAAAATTTGGTACTCCACAACGAAGGGAACGATTATACTACCTAATTTATTTTGGGATATAGTTTTGAGTATAGACACTATAGATTCCATAGACTCGCGGAGACATGGTTGAGCAATACGATTTTAGTGTGTTTTTCCGTGAATTTAGAGTGTACCGAGCGAATATGACGTCACGCAATCCATTGTCGCTATTGAAATCGTGACGTCATGCTCGTTTGGCTACACGAACTGACAGATCGTTTGGCTACAGTTGTCTTCGCCTCCGCGAGTCTATGGAATCTATAGTGTCTATAGTTTTGAGGCCAACTTTAACCTGAACATGTTGCATAAACCCCCATTACAACTCATACCCCCACCCCAAACTTACTGTTCGTATTGGTTGTCACAATCGGTTCCCACGCAATCTCTGTCGAAGCCCAACACAACACAAATCACTAGGGCCAACACATGCAGTTTCGGGTCCAGATTCTAGAAACCCGCCCACAGCAACACCTGGGAGTTCTCCAGCCGGATGCTTATCACTGCTGCATTTCCGTGGGAATCACTTTTACAACACTGCATTTCTATCGTCTTCACTGTTTTTACGGTTTCACTGATTGATCCGATCGATCGGATCATGCACGCACTGAATCAGATGACATATTCACGCGTAGCATTTGAAAACGTCCTACCCCCAGAAGATAAATATTTTCGGAAAGTTCCAGCGGGGTAGCACGGGCGTCAACCACGAATAGATGTGCCGTAGTCCACATGAATTTGCTTCCATTTTCAGCACAAACAATTTTCAACGTGTTTTTGTTGCGAGCTACGGTGATTTTGCCTTTCGCTGGCCCCCTGGAAAATTCGGCAAACATGTTCGTTCTCACAGCAGTAAACATAACAATTTTCATTTAACATAATTTTCAAAACATTCATACCCTTTCATTCCTGATGTCTGTTCGCTCATTGCAACATGTTCAACAATGACGTTTAACGCACGCACACTTCAATGACCAGGTTTGGAATCCGAGCGCCATACCATACTATTTTTGTAAACAACACATTCCCGAATGTCAAAACTTGGTCGAAATTTCTTTTATTTTTTGCTTGGTGTTTCACAATATTTGCGTTCTGGAGATAGACCTTTTTCAAATACTGCGCGAGAAGTACGCATGTCATCTAGAGTCTGTCTAGTTAGAGTCTTGCGGACTATCACTTTCGACACAGTCGAGCATGACGTCATAGTATCTTCACCGATGAATGCTATACCGTGACGTCTTGCTCGATTGGCTCCGGTCGAAAGTGACAGTCCGCTAGACTCTTACTAGACAGACTCTAATGTCATCCAGTGTGCAGTGTGCAGTGGTGGTGAAAATACAGAGTAAACAACAAAAGTTCAAGTGAAAATATTGAATTCCCACGGAAGTGCAGCAGCCGCGGCCAAAAATTCAGGTTTATCCCTCGGAGAAAGCAGGTGGAAGATGTGTCTGGAGGATTCGTGGATGTCCCTGTCAGCGGCGAGGTGGTCTTCAGAACCTGTGCTGGAGGAGTTGTAGGGGCATTTTGAGGAGATGGCAATTCGAGTGCCGTAGACCTCGGCGGATCAGGATTGCATCGGATCCAATAGATCGGTAAGTTTATTGTTTCGGTACCTGATTGAAACCCGAAATTTATGGTAAAATCAATGTTTATCCATATCTGTACGTCGGATCTAACATTGGACACAGTAGCGATCTACTCAGTGCACTACTTGGTTAAATCTTGTGAATTTGAAGGAAAGCGGTTTTCGCGTGTTGAAAAATTCCTGCTTTCAACAGCGCAGACAATAGTCCTGTTCAACGACGTAGGTTGAACTTGCTCGAAGTTCCTGCATCCCGCTTTTACCCGTTTGATGACAAATGGGTAAGAGCAAAACACAGCAACTTCGAGCAAGTTCAACCTGCGTCGTTGAACATGACTAATTCAGTAACAAATTTTAAATGCTACACCATTGATTATACGTCGTTTTCAAAATTTGTTACTGAATTATAACGGCTATCCATTGATAACGTAAGGGTTTACCGGGGGAGGGGCCATACAAAACATGTAACAAGGGAGTGGGGGTGTCGAAAATACGTGAAATTCTCTTATACGTAATAAATGCAAATCGAATTGCACGAATTAATTAATGGACATTACCTTTATTTTTCCGCATCGCTTTGTCTAAGTTGGGTTATTTTGTGATACGCTCTCTGACACCAATAAAGTGAGCAAATAAGAGAAGAAGTCAAAACGAACTCGAAAAAGAAGTACACAGGGTCAAATATTTGACGAGGAAAGATCTTTGAGCATTGGTTTTTTTTGGACAAATATTTGACCCTGTATACTCTGTATACCCTGTATAGCTTAAGAGTTCTTAATTTTTAGTTTTATTTTAAGTTTAATTCTTTTTGAGTGTACGGTTCGAATGCAACTAGAAGCAATGCGCCTGTAAAATATTGACAAACATGCTGAATCGAACGGGGGGAGTATTCGGTATTACATTCCGTCTGCCAAGAAATAATTGCTTTTTGGTTTTGTTTTTAGTGAAGGATTTCTACACAGATCACTATGCTGATTTTTGTGATCGGAATCGACAACAATCAACTCGAGACTCTGACGAAACGACGGAATCTGGATCTTCAGCAAAACAACAATGAACACAGCGGGCGCTTGTGCAGTGAGGACTCCTGTGATTATTTGGTCTGGTGAATATCTCAGGTACTCAGGCAGTGCGGGACGTGGATGTCGCGATGCAACATTCCGTGTTCCCACTCTCGCACTCTTGTTCAGGTACCGAACGCGATTCCATCATGACAGCAACGACCCAAGTTTTATGACGACAACCGTGTTGAAGTTCTTCGGTTCCCTCGGATTTCAAGTGAGTAGATAGATAAGATAGTTTTAAGGCGCCTAAGGAGAAATTTTGTAAAGCTAGGTCGTTCCTGTACACTTACACAAGATTTCTTGTATAATGTATAATTAACGTGAAACAATAGTTTCACATGTTTCATTTTCCAATTTAGATCGTGTCATAGCTTGAAAAAGCTGTTTCCCTTCCTTCCAACTTTTACTGCACAGTGTCAATATATCATAACGCCAACAAGTTATGCAACCAAGCTCCTAGATCTCACATCCAATCCTACTAACAAATACCCCATCCGTGCTGGTTGTGGGGATGCAGAGTGCTCTCGGTCTCTAGTACAACCATCACACCCTTCAACAACCTAATATTCCTTTCCCTTCCCAACTGATTGTAAGGACTTGGCCAGTGCCGGTATTGATCCAAAAATGTATGAGCTCTTGTACCGACTTTTCGAATCCTCTAAGCAAAATACCCTCTTCAAATGAGTGTAATCTGTTTTGAGCCTTTTAATTCCGCCCTGTTTTGCATATCCTTTGACAGATACCCGAATTTCGACCACTTGTAATTTTCCACAGTATTTTTCAGTTATCCACAGTGGAATACTTAGTAACAAATAAAATTATAAAATGTACAGTATTATATAATTAAAATAATAGAAATAATTGATATTTATTTTATATATGGTACCTTTTCACTTATAAATTGAGTTATCAATGTACAATTCAAACACTGTTATTATTTCTTTGCTATTGAATACCTGCTTGATAACAAATTTAACTCTCGATAAAATGTACAATCCAATAGTGATATTTGTTATTACTTTGTTATTAAATACCTGCTTGATAACAAAATGAGGTATCGATAAAATGTACAATGTAATAGTAAAAATTGGTATTATTCTGTTATTGAATACCTTAATAATAACAAATATAGCTCTTGGCAGCATGATTTAAATTTTTGGTATGCATTTATCATTGAAATAACAAGCCTTGTTATTGTCTAGGTGTTATTCATACAAAAGTATGGTATTCATTTTTGGTATTTTGCCTCTTATTACCACCTAATGAAGAGCACATCAAGGTATGGTGGTATTTAATATTGAATACCTTGAAATGTTATTCAGTTGTTATTCTTTTCTGCTCGGGATGGGGTATTGGTTCCCTTATTAAGCATGTGGCTTTCATTTTCATCCTACGAAAAGCAAAGGAATGAAGCGCTGTTTATTTTGTTTCTTATTTTTGTATTTTTTTTTTGGAATTGAGCACGCATGACAACAAAACGACGGAATCAATCGGTGCCGTAATCGCTTGTTTTCGAATAGGATGAATTTGAGAGCGTGAGATTACTTTTGGCACGCATACCCTATTTTGAATTACATACAGAGCTTCCTTCAGGATTTCGGCCAGAAATTCCTCGATGTATCTATCCGGCATTTTCTCTAGGGATTATTCCAATAATTTCTCCTCGGATTCTTTTATTTATGTAAAAATATTTCCAAGGAGTTTCTAAGGAAAATTTTTCAGAAACATCTCAAGAGTTTTTCCTGGGGATCTTTGCAGATGCTTGTCTATACGTTTCTCTAGGTATTCAGGATTTTTTTCCACATATTCCTCCAAGAATACAAATACTTTCAGAAAGTCATTCAAAAATGTTATTAAAGGATGGCTCCAGATTTTTTTTTTCTATAAATCTCATAACTTTTTCTAGGAATTCCACCAAGGATTTTTCGAGAAGTTTCACCAGGAAGTTCTTAAGAAACTCCTGCTAGGATTCCTTCAAGAATTTCCCTAGAATTTCTTCGGATATTCCTCCAGAGATTCATTCAAAACTACCTCCCAAGTAACATTTGCTGACCAACTAGTTCTGAGAACCGATATAAAATCTAATACCTTTTTATTTTGGCTTTATTACGGTTCTAAGAACCTCGATTTGACAAAAAAAAAAGTTACTTGTTACGACGATTTTACAGGGATTCTGCTGAAGATTGCTTCTCTAGCAAAAATCCTTGCACCCGAATGTGGAGCTTCGCTGATGTGTACTCATTTATTTACAGAATGAGAGGTTCAAGACGACCCATCAGCAGAGAGTCCGCCCTCCTGACCACGGAACCCCTCAAGGTTTCTTTTTAGAAATTCTTGATGAGATTCCTTTCGAAATTCCTATGAGGAGATAGCTTTATCTCTAAAACTTCTTTCAAAATTTCAGGGATTCTTCATAAGTTTTGACAAGATTTCTTCAAATGCGAATTTCTTCAAATTTATGAATATAAAGAAAAGAAAGGATTTCTTCAAAATTTCTACAAATTCGACAGAGCTTGCTTCGGAATTTCTTTCCAGGGTTTCTCCCAAAATTCTTTGAAAAATTCCTCCAGTGATTTTTGCAGAAAACCCTACATGGATTTTTTTTTAAATTTTGGAAGTTGCTCTTGCGATGCCATTAGAAATGTCCTGGGATGTCTTTAAAGATGCCTGCAGCTCTTTTTTTCAAGATATTCGTCCACGAATTTTTCAGGAGTTCATCCAGAAATTTCTCAAAATACTGAAGAAATACTTAAGCCATCACTGAATGAATTTTCAAGAAATCCCTTCAAAAATTCCTGGAGACACCTTTGAAAACTCCCAGAATAAATTCTTGAAAACGTTTCAGAGGACTTCCTAAACAAAAATTTCTGGAGCAATTTCTGAAGTTATTATTAAGCAATTGCCTAGAAGAATACCAATTGAATGAATGCCAAGGAGAATACCTGAAGAAACCCCTCTCTGAAAAAAATATGATAGGTTTATGGAAGAACCCTGCTAGTAATTCAAAAATTCTTGAGGGATTTCTCAATAAATTTATGAGGGATCCCTGGAGGACTTTAGGGAAGAATGCTTGGAACAACTTCTGGAGATATCTCTGAGGGAATCCTCAGAAAATTTCTCATACAATTTATGAAGGGATTTGCGCACAGAAATTCATAAACTATTGCCTAAAGAATTTTTTTAAAGGAAATTCTGTAGAAATAATAAAAAATCTTGGAGAAATTCAAATGTAATGAGAAAAAAAACAGATTATTAGGGAATGTTTTTTCCAAACGAAAAAAATACATCATGTAGTATCCGAAAGCTTATTTCGGATAAGTCTAGAATATTCAGCGCATGTATCTTTGCATGAAAACAACGGGAGTCCCTCACTCCACCACAAAAAGTAATTTCACTGCAAACGTCAATCAACACACCAACAAACAATAAACTTACCCAGCTTTGTATCACGCATCCTGCGTCACACTTTCAAAAATCCGATAAAAAATCTAACACTTACACCACTTTTTTTCAAAACAATTTATTGAATAATCCACTAAAATTAATTCACACTATCCGCTCGCGTCCATTTCACCATCCGCTCGCGTCAAACATCGTTTACAAAATACAAAGAATCTTTGAGGGAAGATCTGAAAAAATCCAAAAAAAAATTCCTGGAGTAGTACTTGAAGAATATATAGAAGAAGCCCTTGGAAGAATTTCCAAAATCTCTTGAGAATTTTCTAGAGAAATTTCCAAATAAATGCCTGAGAAAAAAATGGAGCAATACCTGAAGGAACGTCTGAAGAAATTCAAGGAATATTTTTTGAAAAAGCTTCTGTAAAAAATTCTGAATTTCTAGAGGAACCCCGTGGAGGAATTTCTGAAAGAAATTCCGAATCTTCGCAAAAAAAAATCCCTCCTGAAATTGCATGTTTTGAAGAAACGTTTGGAGAAATTCCTGGAGAAACTTCTGGAGAAATTCGTAGAAGAAAGTCTTGAGATATTTTTGGAAAAATTTCTCGAGAAATTTTTGGAAGAATTTTCAGAGAAGTTCCAAAAAAAAACACCTGGAAGAAATTCTGATAATATTTCTGGAGGAAATTTTTCAGAAATGTTTGAATAAGTATATGTAAAATATACGCATAAGCTTATGTAGTAATGCTGGAAGGAGTTTCCTATAGAAACCTTTAAGAAATCTCAGGAGGAATTAAAAAAAAACTGATGAAACCCGTAGATCAGTTTCAATCTTTTGAGATTTTTTTTGACTCCTGAAGAACTCCCAAAGAAAATTTCTGGAGAATTCCTAAAAGAAGTTCTGTATGAACCCCTGGAGAAAATTTTCAAAAAAAAAAAACAAATATGGACAGGAATGCATTTTGGAGGGAAACTGAGATGAATTCACTAAAATCATTCGAACAAATCCTACGCGAATCTTCTTTTCGTGAATATTCCAAAGTTTTATGATAAATTCTCAAAGGATTCACAAACAGAATTTCTGGTGGTATCCATGGAAGAAATCGTGGAGAATTTTCTAGAAATTTTAAGAAGAATTCTTGCAAAACTCATAAAAGACATTCGAACAGGAATGTCCTTTCCACGATAATTACAGAAGATTTTTGTGAAATAATACAGCAGGGAAGGATTCTTCCGGAATATTTTTTAACCCTCGAGCAATCGCGTCTTCGGCCACTCTCAGCGACACCACGCTCACGTTGTGTACCAAAAGCGTCTCTTTTTCATGGTACGTGTACACAGTACATGGCGCGACCGCTGCCGGGTTAATTTTTAATAAGGCGCAAAAGTGAAGTCATTTAATTGGGGGCATACCAGTAAAGGGGGCGCTGAAATGTGAAAACCTTGAGCAACCAGCTCTGATTTTACCATGACAGTACCGAAATCTCCCATAGGGGCCCAAGGCAGCCAAGGGAGCAAAAATTAGTTAAATGAAAATTGAAGGCGAATGTTTTAAGAGATGATTTGTCAACGATGGAAATGAAACCACGGCGTCTTAGATATTTAAGATCTTTGCAAGTCGAAGTCCCAAGTCGAATGTGCTTACAAGCGTATTTACCCTTCATATGTTGGTGTGGAGAATCTCTGAAAGAATCTCCGAATCTATGTAAAAAATGCACCTTTTGAAAAAAATCTTTGGAAGAATTCTTGAAATATTCCTGAAGAAATCTCAAAAGAAAACTTCTGGAGGAAATTCCGATAATAATACGGAGGAATTTTCTTTAGAATTTTTTTAAAAAGTACATGAGAAGATAAACATTCTAAAATTATTCTCGGAGGAATCTTCAGAGTTTTTGCCAAAAAGGAAAACCTGCAAGAATGCCCCTTCCGCGATAATTACGGACAAATTTCATGGGATAAATTATTGATGGGGGGATTTTTTAGCTATGTTTTTTTCCATGAGAACACTGTGTTTTTTGCTTCCCCGCTTTCTCGATTTTGCCGCGTTTCTGCCTTTTCTCTCTGATCTTACATGACCAGGATGTTTTTTACCTTTTCTGTTTAAATTCCCTTTTTCCGTTTATTCTTTCTTCTTTATCTACTCTTTTGCATTCGTCTTCCTTGTATTCCTTGCCCTCCCTTTTTTTGTATTCCCAATCTGCTTTATCTTACCCTCCATCTCTATTCAATTTGTCACCTCAGCGTTTCTATCTACTATGTCTTCCCTGCCTTTTCTAATGTTGTCTGCTCTATATCCCCTGCCTTTTTGGTCTTCTATACTTTTCCTATAGTTAATTTTATCTATTGGCGGATCGACTGAGAAGTTTACTGTTGGAATTAAACGGCTACGCAGTCTTCAAAGCGGAAAACGAAGTTTATTGTTTGCCCGACGTTTCGACACTGGGGTTTTGTGTCATCTTCAGACTGCGTAGCCGTTTAATTCCAACAGTTAATTTTATCAGTATTTAGCGCTTTGTTCATCGTATCTGTTGTTATGTTTTAGTTTTTTCTGCTATCTTTATCTTCTTTGTCTGTTCTGTTTTTTCTATCTCCTTTATTTGAAAGCTCCTGAAACACCAGTGAAATGCCCTGAAACGCCCCTGAAAATTCTTGGAACACTCTTGAAAATCTTTGCAACACCCTAGAAACTGCCTTCAATCCCATTACACAACGTATAACTGAAGATCCCAATGAAATAGAAGAATAGTTTCTTCGGCAAATTTATTCCTCAGGCTAATAAGTATCTAACAAGGGCAACCTTGGTTCCAAATTCGTCCGTTAGGCCACTTACCCGCTAGGTGACTCCTAGAATCAAAAACAAAAATCAAACACGTATATCTCAAAACTGTAATGAGCTAGAAGTGCGACAACGCAACGGTGACCTTCAGGTATCAGGTATCAGTAGGTCGGCTCTAGAGGCACGTTCTCCTCCATTTGGGAAATTTGTGCCATCGCCATGAACACGAGCCTATTCATCATTTACCTGACGGAAAAGGGAAGGAAAAAGGATAGGAGATGGGAAAGGACAGGTAAGGGAATAGGATCGTCATACTCGCAAAAGCGTACCACAATGGGTTCACATAGCGTCCTGAAAAGGACACTGTAATAACGCATAAGCGTGCCACAATGGGTTCGAACAGCGCCCTGAGAAGGGCACTGTGATAATGCATAAAGCGTAAAGAGAGCCTATAGCTCTTTACCACAGCGGGTCAAGAACAACAGAACGTCCTGAAGATTCAGGTTTCTGAAGTCAGTTTCACTTAATAAGTGTTTCCCGAGTACTCGGAAACGCAATTGCGCAAAAGCTGGACAGTTACTTATTAAATGATACGAAGTTCCATAATCGGATTCACAGCTATCACATGCAAATGAATCAGCTTGCTGAATATTCGCCATGTGATAACTGAGTCGGCAGTGGCCAGTCAATGCTTTGACCAGCATGCTGCAATTCTGCTTTGACAGATTTGTTAGATACTTTGCCACCCCTAGAGATGGCTCAGTACAATACAATTTTGTTTGACGACATGACTCCAAACTATTCCAGTATTGTTTGTGCTGAGTGGCAGCCCAGGTGTCAATCTGAAGCTTCACCCAACACTTGGATACCGGAATAGCTGGCTCAGGGCCAATGAAGTCATGTGATGCTCCAGTGCGAGCTAACTCATCAGCCAATTCATTTCCAGCGATGGAAGAATGGCCAGGTACCCATACAAGGTGAACAGCGTTTGCTGAATTCAGCTCCTCAATTTGAGTTCGACAAGCGATAACTATCTTCGACCTGGAGTTGGCCGAAGCAAGTGCTTTAATAGCAGCCTGGCTATCTGAACAGAAGTATATTACTTTGCCCATTACGTGCTGCTGAAGTGCTGATTGCACTCCGCACATAAGAGCAAAGATTTCGGCCTGAAAAACGGTGCAATGTCTGCCAAGTGAATAAGACTGATACAGCCTTAGTTCACGAGAATAAACACCAGCACCTGCTCGACCTTCTAGAAGGGAGCCATCAGTGTAACATACGATGCCGTCTGAAATACTTCTCTCCAGATAACCAGATGTCCACTCTTCCCGGGAAGGGAATTTCGTGGAAAATGTCCTATATGGAAAATTACAAGCAATTGTAAGATCACTTGGAGCAAGGACAACTTTGTCCCAATTCACCAAAAGTGGAAACAACGAGGTGTGTGTTGAACTGCGGTTCACAGGAGTTTCCTCTAGTAAACCGAGTACCCATAGACGGTAAGTGCAAGAAAGTGCTTCTTGTTTGAGATGAATGTGTAGTGGGACAACGTCAAAGAGAACTTCGAGCGCTGCCGTGGGAGTTGAAGAGAACGCTCCAGACATCGCCATTAAGCACATCCTTTGGAGATGGCCTAACTTTGATTGGACCGTTCTCACTTCGCCCTTTTGCCACCACACAAGACATCCATAGGCCAATATTGGCCGAACAACAGTTGTGTAGATCCATTTGATATACTTGGGTTTTAGACCCCAAGTTGTACCAAAGGTTCGCCGGCATTGCCCGAAGGCCATACAAGCTTTCTTGATTCTGAACTCAACATGAGGTGTCCAGGAAAGCTTGGAATCAAGAATGACTCCAACGTACTTTACCTGTTCAGTCACATTGATTTCAGAATCAAAGAGACGTAAAGTTCGAACACCATTACGGTTTCGCTTTTCCGTGAAAAGAACAATAGATGTTTTACTCGGATTTACCGAAAGGCCATATTGGCGACACCAACCCTCAACTACCTGAAGAGCGTTTTGCATCAGGTCGAAAAGGGTGCTGATGCACATACCGACTAACAATGTTAGGTAGTCGTCGGCAAAACCATAAGTAGGAAAACCGCTATTATTGAGTTGCCTCAATAGCGTATCTGCTACGAGATTCCATAAAAGTGGTGATAAGACTCCCCCTTGGGGGCATCCACAAACACTCAATTTCCTAATCGCCGCTTGACGCAATGTCGAGAAGAGATGTCGGTTTTTGAGCATTTGGTGAATCCAATTGGAAATCATTGGAGATATACCATGACCCCGTGCGGCTTCCAATATGGCATCGAAAGGCACGTTGTCAAAGGCACCCTCGATATCTAAGAAAACACCCAAGCAGGATTGCTTTTGAGCGAATGCCTTCTCGATATCGTAAACAACTTTGTGTAAAAGAGTCACAGTGGACTTTCCAGATTGGTAAGCATGTTGGTTCACATGAAGAGGCACATTGGCCAGATAAACATCACGGATGTGATGATCCACAATGCGTTCTAAGCATTTCAGAAGAAAAGAGGTCAAACTGATAGGTCTGAAGCTCTTTGCTTCTTCATACGTCGCGCGACCCACTTTCGGAATAAACTTCACAGTAATATCCCGCCAGGATTTGGGAATATACCCTGTAGCAAAACTGCAAACAAGTAGTTGTTTCAAAACATGTTTGAAATGATCAAATCCCTTCTGAAGCAAAATAGGATAAATCCCATCTGCCCCAGGAGATTTGAAAGGAGCAAAGCTATTAAGTGCCCATTCAATCGATTCTAAAGTTATGATACTCCGAGCCGAAGCTAAAGAATCATAACTACAAGAAAAGACATCAGGTTCATCCGAAGATGTAATATCCACACATCCGGGGAAGTGTGTACTGAATAAACATTCTAAAACTTCCTCATCAGAGGAAGTGAAATCACCATTTGGCAAACGAAGTTCGTTCACTTGAAAATCCTTAGATTTTGCAAGGATTTTGTTCAATCGACTGGCTTCACTCAGACTGGAAACATTTGTACAAAGGTTTTTCCAGCCGGATCGTTCAGCAGACCGAAGAGCTTTCTGGTAGGCCTTGCGAGCCGACCTGAAAGCCTCCGATCCAGCCAAACGTCGTCTGTTCCAACTCTTTCTACATTGTTTCCTAAGCTTCGCCAGATCGGAGTTCCACCAAGGGGTTCCTCTTGTGGTCTTCACAGACCGCAGAGGGCAGGCTTCTTCAAAAGCTTCCATGATGAAGGCCGTTGTGGTATCAACGGCATCATCTAAATCACTTGGAGTGTCAATTGATGGTGAGTATCCATGAAATTTGGCTGCAACCAAATCGGTAAAGAGATCCCAGTTGGTTGACCGGGGATTCCTGAAACGCAAAGTTTGCGAAGTAAAATTCACATGTTCAAACAAGATGTAACGATGATCAGATAAAGATTCTTCATCTGACACATGCCAATTGGTCAGCTCATGACTAATTCTGCTAGAGCAAAGCGTTATGTCTAACACTTCCTCTCTACCAGATACCATGAAGGTTGGGCGGTTGCCTATGTTAAGTAATCCAAGATCTGTACTACTCAAGTATTCCATCAAACTGGAGCCTCTCAAATTGATGTCTGAGCTGCCCCAGATTATATGGTGAGCATTAGCATCACTACCAACAATTAGCGGAAGGCCTTTTGAAGTGCAGTATGCAATGACTTGCTTGAAAGCATCCGTAGGGGATGGTTCATCATGCGGTAAATAAACCGAACAATAAACGTATTTCCTGTTGAGGTTTCCAACAGATACATCTATTATGATAGCACATACATCTCTGGTAGTTAGTTCAGAGATGAGTGTAGCAACGATTGCGTTGTTGACAAGCACACATGCTCGAGGCATGACACGTGAGTTTGCCATTTCATTTTTACTGAAAGTAGCAAACACCGGATTGACAAGGTTTCCTAAATAGAAATTCCCCTTACGAAAGTAAGGTTCTTGGACTAACGCCACTTGGGCTGTACCATTTTGCATAAGTCTACAAAGATTGATCGTTGCTGTTCTTTTGTGCTGAAGATTGATCTGAGCTATCCTAACCGTAGCCACTACCCAAACTAGGCAAGATTAAACTCTTAACAATCACAGCACAAAAAAGAACAGCAACAATAAAGCCAGATCGGTATCGAATTGAGTGCGCCAAAGGCGAGGATGCACAGAATACACTGTGTAAAACGCATAATGCGAAACCATATAGGTGAAAATCTAAACTAATTAATAACATCTTCATAATCCCGCCCTTATTCAGCCTCAAGTATGAGATTGAAGAAGGGCAGCTGATTGTCTCGGAGAAACACAAGGTCCACCGCGCTTTTGCTCCGGTTAGCACAGTAAGGGCAAATACTGTGGAGGGTGCCCTGGTACTCCACAGGCTCCGTTTGCGGTTAGGTTTTTATTAGACCCCCCTAGCCATTCATTCCTAGGCACGGTAAGCATAAAGCCGCATAACACCATGAATTAGGGGTCACCTGATTAGTGGATTCCTACCACTGGAACAGGCGGTCCGTAGTGCTATTCTTAGCCAGTTGAACTAACCGCTACCGACACTACACAGCTATCTAGGCTGATCGGGAAAAGAAGTTGATATTGGTGATCAACTTCATACGGGCCCGAAAAGCCGTCAAAACCTTGACACTGGGGTTTTGTGTCATCTTCAGACTGCGTAGCCGTTTAATTCCAACAGTTAATTTTATCAGTATTTAGCGCTTTGTTCATCGTATCTGTTGTTATGTTTTAGTTTTTTCTGCTATCTTTATCTTCTTTGTCTGTTCTGTTTTTTCTATCTCCTTTATTTGAAAGCTCCTGAAACACCAGTGAAATGCCCTGAAACGCCCCTGAAAATTCTTGGAACACTCTTGAAAATCTTTGCAACACCCTAGAAACTGCCTTCAATCCCATTACACAACGTATAACTGAAGATCCCAATGAAATAGAAGAATAGTTTCTTCGGCAAATTTATTCCTCAGGCTAATAAGTATCTAACAAGGGCAACCTTGGTTCCAAATTCGTCCGTTAGGCCACTTACCCGCTAGGTGACTCCTAGAATCAAAAACAAAAATCAAACACGTATATCTCAAAACTGTAATGAGCTAGAAGTGCGACAACGCAACGGTGACCTTAGTTCGCGATTCAAATTTGTTCAGCGAGCTAAAAACTATTCGACAATAGCCTTAGACTTGGTTTCGTGAATTATCCGATAGGTGACGCCTGATGTCAATTTCTAATCTGTATATCTCGAAACTCTAATGAGCTAGAAGTATTCAGCTGTTTAAGAACTATCTGGCAACGGAGGCTTTAGTTCGCGATTCGTCCGCTAGGCGGTGTAACCGTCAAAAATATTCAAAACTTCCAGAGTATTTGGAAGTACTTCTAGGGATTTCTCGAGGGGTTTCTTAGGGGTTCAGCCAGAGTTTCCTCCAAGAACCACACACCATCAAATATTGATTCAGGTATCCCTGCAAGAATTCCTCCAGGTATTCTTCCTGGGATTTTTCCAAGTATTTCACCAGAGATTCCTCCACAAATTGCCTGTAAAATTTTCTCCTTAGGGATGCCACCTTGTGTGAAGAACTAGCATAAGTTAAAATTCACGAAAATAAAAAGGAATAAAAAAGGGATGCCACCAGGTATTTCTACAGGAATCCCCTAGAGATTGGACCAGCAATTCTTAAGGATGCCTTTATGCACTTATTCAGCAATTTTTCCAGAGGTCTCCCTCAAGACATTTACCAGGCTGTCCAAGGTGTTCCAGATCTTTCCATAGATTTCAGTGGAGATAAGTAATTCCTCCAGATATTTTCTCAGGTATGCGTTAGGGATTTCTCCTAGAGTTTTCTCAATCTCAAGAATTCCACTAGAGATTCCTCCTGAAGTTCCTCCAGAGATTTTTCCTGGATATTTCTCCATAGATTGCTCTGGAAATTCGATCAAGGATTTATCCTGGTACTCCTCCAGGGATTCTTCAGGGATTACAGTTACTCTAGTGATCCTTTCAGGAAGTTCACCGGAAATATTTCCAGAGATTGCGCATGGAATTACTCAAGGAGTCTCTCAAGAATTTTCTTCTAGGATTTATGTAGGGGCTCTATCTAGAATTCCACCAGGGATTCATCCAGGAACTTCTATAGGGATTTTAACAGAGGTTTTTTTTTGGGAAGTCTTCCAGGGTTCCATCGCAAGTGTATAGGAGATTTATATCTAAGCTGAAAATAGTTAAAGTTGTGAAAGACACAACCTGTTGGGATGGATTCGAATCCAGTTTGACTATTTATTTATTTTATAGAATCGTAGCTTGTTTTGTGGCTTAGTGGGTTGAAACGCCGGACTAGCGATACGGATTCGTGGGTTCCCACCAAAACAAGTGGTATTTTTTTCAAATACTGTTCAACAATAGGTAGTGTTCAACAATTGGCGGTTACCCTACTTCCTGATTTTATCCGTTGGCCGACAGATGAGCAATAGGCAAATACGTATTCCTGATAGTTCTTACCTGAAAATAAAAAAAGAGAATAAACATTATCAGAATATACTCGTATAAACACATTGCTGAAGGGAAGATAATAAAACTGCTCAAGACATCCACCAACCCGCATCAACAACCGGGTAATAAACAACGATGGGAACAGATCATTTACGAGTGGCCGCACGTAATTGAATAAAGTGTAATTTGCCATAGCCAAAGTTTTCGTTTTTTTTTCTCTCTCGCTCGCATTTTTCCGAGTAGCTAAACAGTTTTTTTTTCTGCTGAGTCAATTGTAGCTCTTGGTGCTACGTTAGGTACAATGTTTCTGAATTTGGCACCGTATCTAGGACGACGAATACCAAGACGTCTGCCAAGACGGTGAGCACGGGCGGCGGAAATGAGTGAATTCATGAATAAGAATGGCGTTGAGGATGTGGCATTTGGGTTTGCGTTTCTCGCGGTAAAGTTGTTGCTTGAGCTGTTTCAATGTGTTTTTTTTTTTGCTGACGTTTTGGAGATTTATGATTTGGAGAAATCGCGTTTATTTGCTCGAGCAAAAGTGGTAACGTCGGGGAAGGAATGTAAAGAATTTCATAGCACCATATATCCTACATCTACCTACTACATGTACGCAACAGAAACACATGTTCAATCAACAACTTGATGTTTAGATTGTAAAAAGATTGCATGTATTCCGGTGAGAATCGAACCCATGACTGCTTCTTCGCTAGATAGGCGTATATTTTACCTCCAAACTACGGACTACTTAAATATCTCCATCACCATGATCAGAGAATTCTTCACTTAAAACATGTTTTTTTGTTTGTCTGTATTAAAGCATGCTCTTAATCTAACTTTGGCAATCTGACTTTCATGAAATTTTCAACTCCCACATCAAACCTCAGCTGAGCTGCTAACGACGATAATGATGATTGTGAGGGAGGGCAGCGAACGCAGCCACGAAGATGACGGTGAACGACCAGACAGCCAGCGACTCGCACTTAATTCGGACATAAATCCGGAGACGCGACCACTACTACCACCGGTTGCCTGGTTGGCATTCAATTTCTCCGGATTTAGAAGCTTTAAAACTCTCCGTCTGGGGCTCACTGAAGCAAAAGTTGCTGATAAAGAAGTACCAAATCTTGTTTCCCCCGGAACAGGCAAGGATCATTGGCGTAGCTAGAGGGGGTGTCGCAAACTTGCAACATAATTTATGAAGAAAATAAATACCTAAGAAATTAGGGAATTACATTTTGAAAGACGATAAGACGATGTGGTGTCCAAGTGAGTTCCAAAACCATTCGGACTCAGGAAACTCTGGACCTAGCTACGCTAGCTCCAAGGGGCAGGAAATTTTGCCCCAAAATCGACGGAAACACAACACAAAGCGAACTGGCGTTTGATTTTGTTTATTTGTTGCTGAATATACCCTCCCTCTTATGTATTTCTTTATCATCATGAAGAAAGCCGGCAGGAAACTTTGGAGGCGACATTTTTCCTCAATTCACGTGATTTGAGCAACCGGGATTACTCGCCACCCCCTCCCGAGCCCGACACGTGCAGTGGAGTGTGAATCGATCGGGCAAAGAAATTCCGACGACGACGACACCGGGATAAACTTTCTGCCGACTCGCATAGATCTCCTCGAGATTTCGGTGCCGAAATCTGAGAAATTCAATTCTCTCTTTCGAACAAAGTCTATAGGATTTCAGTTCCAGATCCTCCCGGAAAGCCGGGCCCCGGTCGGTACCGAACCATCAATAACAATGTGCAAAAGCGCCCTGAAAGCATTTTTAATACCTTTTGCGTTTTCTTCCGCTTTTCTCACTCTCGGGGGATGACGACGACGGAAAAGAAGAATGCCACCGTGGGAGATCCGATTGCTGGCCATTGAAGTTTTTCCCCGGGTCCATTTCCCCAAATGGAAAAAGGCCGAGGGAAAACGGAACCATACGGCGAAAAGGAGCAGCGAAAGTACCTCTCACCCTCGTTCGAGTCCCGGGTTGTCATCAGACCGACGTTTTTTTGAAGGACGGCGGCGATTGTGTTTTTGGCAGGCTGTTCAACGCGCGCGGTCGAAAATTGCTGGCCCGAAATTCGTAATCCAATTAAATAGGGCGGTCTGCTGCTGCTGGCCGGTTTTCTTCGAACCATCTGTTTCTGTTCAGTGTGCAGCAGCAGCGCGGTGGCGGTCAACCAACGATCCGGAACAGAGCGCCACCGCGTGGTAGCCTCGACACGGAATGGGACTAGACGAGCCATTTCTCTGCCGTTCAAGTGCTGTTCGAGAAGGCCCTTCTGGTGGAGCTTTTTTTTTCCTAGGTTGGATAATCGTCGACTGCTGGTTTCCAGCGCTGCTCACTGATTGGACTAAATGGGCTCGAAAATTTGACTTTTGGAGTTTTGCTGGAGTGGTAATATGAGGATGACGAGATTACATGCAGAAGATTTAGCTAGAGTTTAGTGGTTCATGGAATCGCGGAATAACTTAGTTCTGTGTTCACTGCTTTTGCAGCTGGCG
Organism: Aedes albopictus; assembly: GCF_035046485.1. Lineage (NCBI taxonomy): Eukaryota > Metazoa > Arthropoda > Insecta > Diptera > Culicidae > Aedes > Aedes albopictus. The sequence continues at coordinate 16,563,005 of NC_085137.1, forward strand.
TTGAGCTTGGTGATCACCGGTGAACGTGGTGTTTGATACTATCAGTTCAAATGAAATTGCAAACTCGCGTGTCATGCCTCGAGCATGTGTAGTGTGCTTGGCGAATTTAGCTTTTTCTTTTTTCTTGCTCACTCTCCTAAACAAACACGAGAAAGAGAAGGATGAAAAGGGGTACGAAAAAGCTAGATTCGCCAAATTGGCAGCGCCTATTCCGGTGGTAAGAGTCCACCAAAAGGTGACCCCTAATTCATGGTGTGATGCGCCTTCATGCTCACCGTGTCTAGGAATGGATAGCTAGGGGGGTCTAATAAAAACCTTACCACAAACGGAGCCTGTGGAGTACCAGGGCGCCCTCCACAGTATGTAGCCCTTACTGCGCCAACCGGAGCAATGGTGCAGTGGACCTTGTGTTTCTCCGAGACAAGCAGCTACCCTTCTTTAGTCTCACTTGAGGCTAAATAAGGGCGGGATTATGAAGATGCTGTTAATTAGTTTAAATTTTCACCTATATGGTTTCGCATTATGCGATTAACACAGTGTGTTCTGTGTATCCTCGCTTTTGGCGTTTTCCAATCGATACCGATCTGGTTTTGTTGCTGCTATTCTTTGTTGTGCTGTTGTTGCGAAGAGTTTAATCTTGCCTAGTTTGGGTAATGCTACGGTTAGGATAGCTCAGATCAATCTTCAGCATAAAAGCACAGCAACAATCAATCTTTGCAGACTTATGCAAAATGGTACAGCCCAAGTGGCCTTGGTACAAGAACCTTACTTTCGTAAGGGAAATTTCTATCTAGGAAACCTTGTGAACCCGGTGTTTGCTACTTTCAGTAAACATGAAATGGCAAACTCGCGTGTCATGCCTCGAGCCTGTGTGCTTGTCAACAACGCAATAGTTGCTACACTCATCTCTGAACTAACCACCAGAGATGTATGTGCTATCACAATTGATGTATCTTTTGGAAACCTCAACAGGAAATACGTTTATTGTTCGGTTTATATACCGAATGATAAACCATCCCCTACGGATGCTTTCAAACAAGTCATCGCAAACTGTACTTCAAAAGGCCTTCCGCTAATTGTTGGCAGTGATGCTAAAGTTCACCATATCATCTGGGGCAGCTCAGACATTAACTTGAGAGGCTCCAGTTTGATGGAGTACTTAAGTAGTACAGATCTTGCATTACTTAACATAGGCAACCGCTCAACCTTCATGGTATCTGCTAGAGAGGAAGTGTAAGAAACAACGCTTTACTCTAGTAGAATTAGTCACGAGCTGACCAATTGGCATGTATCAGATGAAGAATCTTTATCTGACCATCGCTACATCTTTTTTCAACATTTAAATGTTACTTCGCAAACATTGCGTTTCAGGAATCCCCGGTCAACAAACTGGGATCTTTTTAATGATTTGGTTGCGGCCAAATTTCATGGATACTCACCATCCATTGACATTCCAAATAAGCTAGATGATGCCGTTGACACTACAACGACCTTCATCATGGAAGCTTTTGAAGAAGCATGTCCTATACGGCCTGTGAAGACCACAAGAGGAACCCCTTGGTGGAACTCTGATCTGGCGAAACTCAGGAAACAATGTAGAAAGAGTTGGAACAGACGACGTTCGGCTGGTTCGGAGGCTTTCGAATCGGCTCGCAAGGCCTACAGGAAAGCTCGCTGGTCTGCTGAACAATCCGGCTGGAAAAACCTTTGTACCAATGTTTCTAGTTTGAGTGAAGTCAGTCGGTTGAATAAAACCCTTGCGAAATCTAAGGATTTCCGAGTGAACGAACTTCGTTTGTCAAATGGCGATCTGACTTCCTCTGATGAGGAAGTTCTGGAATGCTTATTCAGCACACACTTCCCTGCATGTGTGGATGTTACATCTTCGGGTTGACCTGATGTCTTTTCTTGTAGTTATGATTCTTTAGCTTTGGCTCGGAGTATTGTATCTATAGAATCGATTGAGTGGGCTCTTAATAGCTTTGCTCCTTTCAAATCTCCTGGGGCAGATGGGATTTATCCTATTTTGCTTCAGAAGGGATTTGATTATTTCAAACATGTTTTGAAACAACTACTTATTTGCAGTTTTGCTACAGGGTATATTCCCAAATCCTGACGGGATATTACTGTTGCGGGATATTGAAGTTTATTCCGAAAGTGGGTCGTGCGTCGTATGAAGAAGCAAAGAGTTTCAGACCCATTAGTTTGACCTCTTTTCTTCTGAAATGCTTAGAACGCATTGTGGATCAACACATCCGTGATGTTCATCTGGCCAACGTACCTCTTCATGTGAACCAACATGCCTACCAATCTGGTAAGTCCACTGTGACTCTTTTACACAAGGTTGTTGACGATATCGAGAAAGCATTCGCTCAAAAGCAATCTTGTTTGGGTGTTTTCTTAGATATCGAGGGTGCTTTTGACAACGTGCCTTTCGATGCCAGATTGGAAGCCGCACGGTGTCATGGTATATCTCCAATGATTTCCAATTGGATTCACCAAATGCTCAAAAACCGATATCTCTTCTCGACATTGCGTCTAGCAGGGATTAGGAAATTGAGTGTTTGTGGATGCCCCCAAGGGGGAGTCTTATCACCGCTTTTGTGGAATCTCGTAGCAAATACGCTATTGAGGCAACTCAATAATAGCGGTTTTCCTACTTATGGTTTTGCCGACGACTACCTAACATTGTTAGTTGGTATGTGCATCAGCACCCTTTTCGACCTGATGCAAAACGCCCTTCAGGTAGTTGAGGGTTGATGTCGCCAATATAGCCTTTCGGTTAATCCGAGTAAAACATCTATTGTTCTTTTCACGGAAAGGCGAAACCGTAATGGCGTTCGACCTTTGCGTCTCTTTGATTCTGAAATCGATGTGACTGAACAGGTAAAGTACGTTGGAGTCATTCTTGATTCCAAGCTTTCCTGGACACCTGACATTGAGTTCAGAATCAAGAAAGCTTGTATGGCCTTCGGGCAATGCCGGCGTACTTTTGGTACAACTTAGGGTCTTAAACCCAAGTATATCAAATGGATTTACACAACTGTGGTTCGGCCAATATTGGCTTATGGATGTCTTGTGTGGTGGCAAAAGGGTGAAGTGAGAACGGTCCAATCAAAATTAGGCCATCTCCAAAGAATGGGCTCAATGGCGATGTCTGGAGCGTTCTCTTCAACTCCTACGGCAGAGCTAGAAGTTCTCTTTGACGTTGCCCTACACATTCATCTCAAACAAGAAGCCCTTTTTTGCACTTACCGATTACGGGTACTCGGTCTACTTGAGGAAACTCCTGTGAACCGCACATCAACACACAGCTCGTTGTTTCCACTTTTGGTGAATTGGGACAAAATTGTCCTTGCTCCAAGTGATCTTACAATTGCTTGTAATTTTCCATATAGGACATTTTCCACGATATTCCCTTCCCGGGAAGAGTGGACATCTGGTTATCTGGAAAGAAGTATTTCTGAAGGCATCGTATGTTACACTGATGGCTCCCTTCTCGAAGGTCGAGCAGGTGCTGGTGTTTATTCTCGTGAGCTAAGGCTGTATCAGTCTTACTCACTTGGTAGACACTGCACCGTTTTTCAGGCCGAAATCTTTGCTCTTATGTGCGGAGTGCATTCCGCACTTCAGCAGCACGTAATGGGCAAAGTAATATACTTCTGTTCAGATAGCCAGGCTGCTATTAAAGCACTTGCTTCGGCCAACTCCAGGTCGAAGTTAGTTAGCGCTTGTCGAACTCAAATCGAGGAACTGTATTCAACGAACGCTGTTTACCTTGTATGGGTACCTGGCCATTCTACCATCGCTGGAAATGAATTGGCTGATGAGTTAGCTCGCACTGAAGCATCACATGACTTCATTGGTCCTGAGACAGCTATTCCGGTATCCAAGTGTTGGGTAAAGCTTCAGATTCACACCTGGGCTGCCACTCAGCACAAACAATAGTGGAATAGTTTGGAGTCATGTCGTCAAACAAAATTATATTGTACTGAGCCATCTCTAGCGCTGGCGAAGTATCTGACAAATCTATCAAAGCAGTATTGCAGCATGCTGGTCAAAGCATTGACTGACCACTGTCGACTCAACTATCACATGCAGAATAATCAGCAAGCTGATTCATTTGCCTGTGAAAGCTGTGAATCCGATTATAGAACTTAGTATCATTTAATATGTAACTGTCCAGTTTTTGCGCAACTGCGTTTCCGAGTACAGGTATGTTCCGTTTTTATCAACACGGTCCGCGATTTTCAGTTGACATAAACGGAATAGTGATAAAAACGGAATAATTTTCTTTAACAAAATATTTTGCAACATTTTAATACGAATTGAAAGTTTTACTGTAAAACACATTCCAAAAGTAAAAATATACAATTTTTTATGAGATTTAATTGCATTTTGATATCTTTTAGTACATCTTGGTAGCACAGGTCAAATTACAGTTTTCTGACCGTGATGCCGACAAGTGGTTTTCACAACATTTTTGGAAATTTATCTTCACAACAAATAATTTTGTAATATGCAGGCGCGTAATTTCTAGCGACGTATCCAGTTTTGAACGTAAACTCACTCAGTTACATCGTTTTCCAACAATTATTACACTCACCATGTAACATCCTAGTTGCCACCGGAAAGTGTCAACAAACCCATTCCAGCAGATACCTGGAAACAGTATCATATTTATCACCTTCCTTCTAACTCGGTGAAATAACCGAGAGGTAAGGGATATGCCTCACAATCAACGAATCAGTGTACGAATCCATGCCAATATTTTATTTATATATAGTTCATCTATCGATCCGGTTCTAGCGATTGCTAGACCCACCTTCAAGCTGCGGCGGCTGATTTGCTGTGTCCAAGTAATGTAATTTGTACATTACTTTTACGACGCGACTGATGTGCAGCGAAAATGATGTGATATCACAAGATTTTTTTTGCTGTGTTCGTTGAACGTAAGAATGAACGTAATATTATAATTCCAATACCTGGATCGACGTTTTGAAATATGACATACTTCCAGGAATGATTTATCTCCAGGAACATAATTTCGATATCCTCATAAAAATGGATATGTTTAGACCTTTCTCCACGAGTATCATCTTCGCAGATTCCTGTAAAAGTTTCGTCTACACTGCAAATAATTTTGTAATATCCAGGCTCGTAATTTCTAGGGACGTATCCAATTTTGAACGTAAATTCACTCGGTTACATCGTTTTCCAACAATTATCATACTCACCATGTACACCTTAGTTGCCACCGGAAAGTGTCAACAAACCCATTCCAGCAGATGCCTTGAAACAGTATCATATTTATTACCCACCTTCCAACTCGGTGAAATAGCCGAGAGGTAAGGGATATGCCTCACAATCAACGGATCAGTGTACGAATCCATGCCAATATTTTATTTATATATGATTCATCTATAGGTCCGGTTCTAGCGATTGCTAGACCCACTTTCAAACTGTGGCGGCTAATTTGTTGCATGAAAATGATGTAGTTGTTTACATCACTTTTACGACGCGACTGATGTACAGCGGAAATGATGTGATATCACAAGAATTTATTTGCTGTGTAGGATACTTTTAGGAAATCTCCAGGATTTTTTTTTTCTAAGTTATCACTTGTAAGTTTTCCAGAATATTGGATTCCCCGAGAAGTTCATCCAGAATATTTCTAGGTTACCTTGTACAACATGTCACTTGTTTATCCTAATCCTAATAAGATAAGAATTTTGAAGAAAAGAGGTTCTGCCCCTAATGATTTCTTGAGAAATTCCTTCTCGGATCAATATGTCACTGTTTAAATTTCTCCTGGAGTTTCTTTGAGGATCCCTTCAAATATTCTCCCAGGAATTGGAATTTATTAACCTTCCTTATGCATTATGCTGGGAACAGCTCGCTGGCGTAGACATCCTGTTGAAATTCATCCATGAGTTGCTTTAGAGATTCACCAAGATTTACTTTTGAAATAAAGGATTTTCGCCGTTTCTTCAGAATTTCATTCGGGAATTCTTCCAAGATTACTCTCCGAAATCCCCTCAGAAAATGTTTCTGATATTTCTCCAGGAGTTTTTCCTGGGTTTTTTCCAGAATGTCTTTCTGGGATTCCTTCAACATTTGTTTGTAGAATTTTATCAGAAGTTCTTTTTGGATTCTTTAAAGAGTTTCTTATGATATTTTTCCCTGGAATGTCCTCCATTCAAAAATTTATTTGAAAGATTCCTACAGGACTTCGTTTTGGTATTTATGCACAGTAGAAACACCTACACCTACTGGAACTATTATTATGAATGCTTCCAAGAGATTTTCCAAGAGGATTCTCTATCTTTCATCTTTGTTATTTTCCCATGATTACTAGATGAACCAGCCTTGGGCAGAAAATCTAGTTAATAAAGATACTTTAATAACAATTCTCCCCAATTTCTTACTGCGTCTCTCAGAAGTTTAGTCTAGTAATCTTCCAGAAAATTTTTCCTCAAATCCTCAAGAAGTTTCTTCAGGGAGTCCTCCTTATGTTCTGTATAGAAATCTCCGGAGAGTTATTCCTGAGAATCCTCCAGAAGTTCATAATGGGAAACCTTGAGAAAGTTCTTTCAAGAAATCATCGAATTGTTCCTCAAGGAATACTCTCAGAATTGATAGGAATTCTCTAGGATTTTTTGAGAGTCCTTAGTTTCTTGTTCTTCTTATAACCCTTCTTGAGTTGCTGGAGAAATCCCCAGATTGTTTTCCAGGATCCTAGAAACTTATATCTGAAAGGCTTAACTCACCTAAAGAAGCTTCTGAATTATTTCCTGACGATTAATCAGAAGAAACCCATTAAGGAATCTGGAGGAATACAAGGTAGAATCGCTAGTAGGAATGACTGAAGAAAGCCAAGATTGCATTTTGGAGCAATCGAAAGATGAAATCCCGGACAAAATTCTATAGGAATCCTCAGTTATTCTAGTGAATGTAGCAGTTTCGGTCGGCAAAATTTTGACAGGGTGTCAAGGATGACAAGAGAGATCTCTGGTAGAAATATGAGCCCCGTCGGAAAGAAATAGCTACCAGGAGAGAACAATTCAGCACATAGCGTAGTTTCAAGAGAATCGTGTAAAAAATCGCATTAAATTTATTTCACTTAAAAAAGTTTTGTAACATGATTGTAGTGTAAAAATTCAGACAATGACAGCACAGTCAAAGATAAACCCTAAACTGTTTAAGTTCTCGAAAAACATTTGAAGAGGCAGGCCTAGTTCCAGTTGGTACGTGGATCCGTGAAAAAAAAAGAAGAAGAAGAAGAAATGAGAAGAAGGATCTTCAGATAAAAGCCCTTGGAGAAAAACCCAAATGGACTTCCTGGAGCAATCCCCGGAAAAGATACCAATTAAGGTGCCCTAACACAATAGGCAAATGAAATTGAAAAAATTCGATTATCCACGGTGTTTTTTCCTATTGCCGGAAAACGAGTCCGTCCTTTGATGATTTTATATGCACATCCCATTTCATATTGATCTACCATGATTAGCTGCTTATGTACCTGATACCTTGTTGGCTACAAAGTAACTTTACTCCAATGCCGAGCGTATAGTAGAGCACCATCTTCGTCGGTCTTGGGCGATGTTCCTCCAGTTTCCCCGAACGTGTAGGGATCGTAGATCTTCTTCAACCGCGTGCAGCCAGCGAGTTCGCGGCCGCCCACGAAGTCGCCTACCTCTACCGGGTTCTCTGCTGAATATTGTTTTCGCTATTCTTTCTTCCGACATTCGCACTACGTGTCCAGCCCACTGAAGTCTGCCGTATTTTATACGTTTCACAATATTCGCATCTTCGTACACTTGATACAACTCGTGATTCATGCGTCTGCGCCACACTCCATTTTCTTGTTTGCCACCGAGAATTGTCCGCAGCACTTTGCGCTCAAAAACTCCAAAAGCTTTTCGGTCTACCTCCTTTAACGTCCACGCTTCGCGACCGTAGAGGGCAACCGGAAGAATCAGCGTCTTATACAAAGCGAATTTTGTTTGCGTTTGCAAGTTACGGGACCTAAGCTGGCTACGCAATCCGTAAAAGGCCCTATTCGCAGCTGCAATACGCCTTTTCACTTCACGGGAAACGTCATTGTCACATGTCACAAGTGTTCCAAGATAAACAAATTCTTCAACAACTTCAAACACTTCCCCATCAATCACTACCTCAGCACTAACACCACTAGGCCTGCTTCTGTCTCTACCCGCTATCATGTACTTCGTCTTGGTAGAGTTAATCGTCAAGCCTATCCTCGCTGTCTCTCTCTTCAGAGGAGCATAAGCTTCCTCCACTGCCCTACGATCGATGCCGATGAGATTAATATCGTCCGCAAAACCGAGGAGCATGTGCGACCGTGTGATGATAGAGCCATTCCTCTGCATGCCTGACCTCCTGATCGCTCCTTCGAGTGCAATGTTGAACAATAAATTTGAAAGAGCATCCCCCTGCTTCAATCCATCCAAGGTCACAAACGACGTAGACACTTCGTCCGCGATCCGAATACTTGATTTTGATCCATCCTGCGTTGCGCGTATCAGCCTAATTAGTTTCGCCGGAAAACCATGTTCTGACATTATCTGCCAAAGCTCATTTCTTTTCACTGAATCGTACGCTGCTTTAAAATCAATGAACAGATGGTGAGTCTGCAAGTTATATTCCCGAAATTTATCTAGGATCATCCGCAGGGTAAACATTTGATCCGTCGTTGATCGGCCCTCACGAAAACCAGCCTGGTATTCGCCGACGAAGGACTCCTCAAGAGGTCGCAGTCTGTTGAACAGGACACGCGACAGTATCTTATACGCAGAATTTAAAAGGGTAATCCCTCTGTAATTGGCACACTCCAGTCTGTGCCCTTTCTTGTAGATTGGGCATATGAGGCCATCCAACCAACTGGTGGGTAATTCTTCATCCTCCCAAATCTTTATAATAATCTGATGGATTGATTGATGTAGCTGCTCGCTTCCGTGCTTAAGAAGTTCGACCGGGATCTCGTCCTTCCCAGCAGCCTTGCTGTTTTTCAGCTCCTTAAGGGCCTTTTTAACCTCATCCAGTGTTGGTGGTTCCACTGCTTGACTGTCATCCATTATGTTAATCCTGTTCCTGGGTGCTCCTTCGCTGCTACCATTCAACAAATCTTCGAAGTGCTCCTTCCACCTGGCTGACACCATTGTTTTGTCTGTCAGCAAATTTCCTTCCCGGTCATTGCACATGGCGGGCACTGGCGCAGTCTTGTGCCACGCGCCATTGACAGTTGCATAAAATCTCCGCATATCGTTCCTGTCCATACTTTCCTGCGCTTCAGCAATAACACTCTCTTCGTGTTGCCGTTTTTTCCTGCGGTGGATTCGTTTCTCTTCTGCTCTTGCAACCCTGTACCGCTCTCTGTTCTGCCGGGTACCGGCCACTAGCATTCGACTTCTGGCGGCATTCTTTTCGTTCGTCGCTCGTTGGCAGTCCTCGTCAAACCAACCATTACGTTGGCGTCGCTGAGCGGTACCAATCACCTCTTGCGCTGTTGTTGTCACTGCTTATGTAACACTTGTAATATGATTGAGCCATTTTACAAAACCGACAAAATTGTTGATGATGATATTGATATTCACGTGTTACCTCCTGCCACCTCCTGTCAGGTTTTCATTAATTAAATTGGCTCGGTTTAATTTATCTATTGGACCATTGGTTTAATTTTTCTCATGTTCAAATAAGGAGTAAAATTATGCGTAAGAGAAATTAACACATGAATTTACACATAAATTTGAAATGTTTTGAAAGCTACTATAACGTATACGTCTTCTATATCATTATTGGTGGTTGCTTCAAATTCGTTCATGGACGCATTGCCTCAAGATTAATGTTAAACTATAAATAACTCGTGCTCGAGGGAACAAATTTGACAAAAACTTTATGTTGACAAAAACGGAATGAATTGTTGATGAAATCGGATAGTGACAAAAACGGATAGTGATAAAAACGAATAGTGACAAAAACGGAACATACCTGTATACGGTAAACACTTATTAAGTGAAACTGACTTCAGAGAATTGAATATTCAGGATATTCTGTTGTTCTTAACCCGCTGTGGTAAAGAACTATAGGCTCTCTTTACGCTTTATGCGTTTTCACAGTGCTCTTTTCAGGGCGCTGTTTGAACCCATTGTGGTACACTTATGCGTGTGTGACGATCCTATTCCCTTACCTGTCTTTTCCCCTTTTCCCCTGTCCCATCCTTATTTCCTTCCCTTCTCCCTCAGGTAAATGATGAATAGGCTCGTGTTCATGGCGATGGCACATATTTCCCAAATGGAACGTGCCTCTGGAGCCGACGTACTGATACCTGATACTTGAAGCCTATCTATTAATAACTGTATACATAAATGCTCAAAGAACACTAAGTTGAAGATAAGGCAGGCCAAGTTCCAGTGGGAACGCAGAGCCACAGAAAAGGAGATGAAGAAGAATCTCTGAGATCCTACTCTAGTAACAAACAGTTCGGATGAAAGGGTAGCTTATGAGCTAAAAAGTTTGTCAGAGGCTGCTTTTTAACCTTTCGGAACTTGAAAACTCACTTGACCCTTCAGGTCGCGCGCCGTTGTAAAAAGTACAACATTACCGAAAAAACCTCACTTATCGTATACAGCGCGAGTGCGGTGCAGTTTCAGCTGCTTGATCGCGTCCTGAAAGGTAAAGGCAGCTTGATAGCCTTCTGAGCACCTTCTGATAAAACTATCTCAAAATAAATGTAAAGACAAAAACGGACGTTTCAGATTCACTACAGCCTGTTTGTTGCCGCTGCGTGAAACTTAACCAATACTTACTATACATGTGTATGTATTGGAACCGGATCCTCCTGCGTGCTAACCTATATGATTCCCTGTCGTACCGATGTGCTGCTGTAGAAACTTGATATGATGAAGTTGACTGCGCTACTTCACATGTGTACAAACCTGGCTGTCGACAAAACATTGATTCAAGATAGATTTCACCCATCATTTCACCACTTCATCGCAATTGTTGGGGTGTTGGGGTAGAATGTAGGAATTTGCCATCCATGAAAATTGTCTTATAAAGTTGTTTTACTAGAATAACAAAAAAAAATCCTTAGCACATCAAGTTACTGAAATGAACTTCTAAGAACTTGAAAGTTCCAATAAAGTTTCAAGTAGCATCTTAAGCAGCTTTCAAGTTACTTCGAGCCTTGCTGTAGCTTACGTACGATGTTCCAGCAAGGCTCATTGTTGACCTCTTGAGCAACCAAAAAGTACGAACCTTCTCTAATATTATCAATTCCTCCAAACTCAGAACCAAGTCAGTTCCATCTTATATCTCTATTAAACGACACGGCAGGCCAAACAAAAACCGTGACAAGAAAAGTGGCCATCCAATTCAAAAAATTAAACGCCACGTGAATTAATAAATATGTTTTCTTCTCGATTAGGGCCTGCCTGCCATTCTCCATTGGACCCTCTCGAAAAGTTTATTAATCAAATCGGCAATTATTTGATTTTCCCTCCTACCTTCCCTGCTTCAATTTCAGGTCCAGAACAGGCAGGGATGAAACGTTGTTGTTTTTCTTCTACCACTCGCACACAGCACAGCACTCGTCTCATTTCAAATTAAAATCAAACTCCGATCCCTCAAGTCGCGTTGTTGTTGTTGGACAGATCCTTACACTGAATTAGGAGGGCGCGTCGCTGATGTCTAGAGGAGGTGAAGGAAGGGAGTTAAATTAATATATCCTTTCCTCATCTCTTCATCTCATCTGTCGAGGTTGTATAGGAGCAGCCTCACACAATCCTCCACCAAACGCGGATCCTTCGATGCGTCTCAAGGTTGAAACGCGTTGTTTTCCATACATTGATGCTGCGCGTGGCCTTCCCGTCTCACAGATTGATCGCAATCTTCTTCCCCTCCCTCCTGGCTGACTGGTGCTGTTGTTCAAAGCCGAGCGAGGGAGATGAATTATGCATGGCATAAAAATGAAATAACGGTTAATGTGCTTATTCGCACCCCTTGCTGTCGTTGCGTTGGATGGGTGGAAGAGATCCTTGTTGCTATATTGACCGAGGAGGGTGTCTGTCGCGGTTCGATGATGGTGTCAAGAGAGGGGTGTCCTCTTATCAAGCAAACACCAGGTTTTGGCAGTCACCACATTTGTGTTGTGTTTTTACGAGTTCTGCCTCGTTTCAGACTGGATTGTAGTTATTTATTTATGGAAAAAATAATGATACATGCTCATTCCAGATAGCTTGATGCAACATGCTGGAAGGAAAACGGGAAAACCAAAGTTTACGCTTCATGTAGATGATTAAAATTTTGTGTGAACAAGCGTCTACAAAGGCAGAGAAGGGGCCTAAGATGACCAATATTTGGTTTACACGGTTTATACAAGATTTTTATCGGTACAGTATGCGATAAAATAGAGGAATGTGATTCAAAGTTGACAGTTTCTAGTAATCAATGACAAACGCTCATGTTTTAAAGTCACTGTAAGCAGTATCAGCAACTGTATTTGCCAAATGTGGAAAAGTAAACATTTTTAAAACTAACTCGTATTTCTATTTTTTTGAAAGCTAGCTCAAAAAGCGAAGTCGTTGAGAAACTTGCGAAACGCATAGCCATCTACAACCAAGCGTCTCCATTTTCTTTTTAAACATCGTGAAAACTGATGGAGTAAGATAGAAAAGCGAAACATTATTATCAGAAAACCAGAGAATCAGAAGCTTGTGAACTCACATAGCAAAATAGTACAGATGGAAAAACTGAGCCGTGTTTGGTCCAGGGATTATCACATACGAAAACAGAAAAAAGGAACAAAAAGTCGATATCACCAAGGTAGGCTTCCACTATCATCCGGTTCATCAAAAGTATCAGTTGGTCAATAATGTTTGCTGTGCGGTGATGCTTCTGTTGGCGGGAACTTATATGAGGACATATTTCCTTCTCGGAACAAAACCAGAAGGATTACCGGTGCCCCTCTTATCGAACATCCTCAGACGAGATTGGTGCTGCTGCGGTACAAACGGTACTATAAGGAGCAGCCCTCGTTTTTTGCTCCTTCTCACTTTCGACCCATCAAGCCGACGACGCTCCACAAGGAGAGTTCTTGTCCCGATCCGGTTCCCGGTTTACCTTGTACACACCCGGTTCTTTGGCTTTGATCCTGTTTCAACATCTCCGGCTTTCCATGGTTTAGCTGGTGTCCTTGTTCCTCCCCCCCACTGAGCATCATCGTCACAAGTCAAGGCTGAGAGGACTACCGGGTGGCATTGTGAAAAAGAAAGAATGGTAGATAGGAAAGTCTTTGGGTTATGAATGGATGCCGACGGAGTGACAGACAGCAGTGCTAGTGGGTTGTTTGAGATTGAGGGAATGTGTCACCGGGTCGCTTTTCGCAGACTTTGTGCACGGTGGAGGGACTCAATTGGATTGAATTGTGCTGTGATGTACTGACCTGGGTTATGCTGGGTAGTGGGAAATGAGGTTAGCCGAATGAGCCGACAGTTTGTATTTATGCAGATGCTTGGCTTCGGGGAGAGGCTATTGGCCTTGCAGACAGTTTTTTTTTTATTAATTCCAGAATGTTTGGAACAAATTCAGCTGATTGTATAATTGACATGTTTCCCCCGAAAAAAGTTGCGTCATTGGGAGTCGTCCATATACCACGTTGACAACTTGAAGGGGGAAGGGGGTTAGAAAAAAGTCCTTGCTTGTCCATGGAGAGAGGGGTGGGGATCTGTCAAACCCAGTTTTTTTCATCGATGAGAAATGTAAAAATTTTGAAATGGAGCGTAAGCAATGTGGCTTCGTGGTCGTGCGGCTAAGGTCACCAAGCTTTTAGTCGCATCGTGCTAAGGAGCGCGGGTTCGATTCCCGCCGCAGCAGTCAGGAAAAGTTTTCGGCTGTGTCACTGGGCGTTGCATGCTAGTCCGTTGTCTAGTGTCGTGCTTCCTTCAAAGAGCGAATAGCTCACTGGAAGCATTAAACGTGTTCGTGTCAAAAAAAAAAGCAATGCAAATGTTGGTGTTTCAGTCAGAATTTTTACTGAAGCTCTGAATGGATTTCTCTAAGTTTCATATCAATTTTCGTACCTGCCTCATAATTCCAAAATTTGCAGACTTATTTCAAGAACCGTTTGTTTTGTTATTTCTTTAATATTAAGGATGTTTCTATGAGATATACAAGTCTTTATCCTAGCATTTAAACATAGTTTCAAAACAACGCTTCGAATTTTTGAAAAGTTTCTGATATTCTTGTTTTTGTAAAAATCTAAGAAACAGAATCTTAGCTTAAAAAAAGAAAAAAAATATCGTGACATCAGGCAACTATGCATTGATCAAACATTCAGTTCAATTAAATCAAAGAATGAAAACTTGTACCTGTACCTATTTTGTACCTGTTTGAACAACACTTTGTGCAGAAGTCGATGAAAAATGTTTTCTCTCGTGTATTTTTTTTTTCTATGGTAATATATATATTGATAATAACTTGTACCAATTACTACCAATAGAATATTCGTAGTTCAAAAAGTTATGAATAATAATAAAGACATTGTTTACTATTTGTAAACAATGTCTTTAATATGATTCATTAATCACTATCTAAAAAAACTTCTCAAAATCATCTCAGGACCCACGCTTTACTTCCCTTCCGAAAGAAGAGTTCAAATTTTTGCGAGTTTGTTCGGAGTGAGATTCGATTCAAGGTCCTCGGCGCACGGTGTCAAAATTTCGATTATTACCGAACTTTCATATACCTCGGATTTTTCTTCATAGAATGTTAGAATTTCGGCTATAATGTATAAATGCAAAATATTAAAATACTCTATCGGGGAAAATTTGAGTTAGATGAGTTTTTAGCTATTTTCCATACTAAAAATCAATAATTACTATTTAAGCCCAAAAAACGTCCCATACAAAATGTATGGAAAAAATTTCGCCGATGAATTATTCGAATTAAACATGCTTTAATGGGTGATTCTTTTCAACTCGCGATTTCGTGAACTTTGGTTTTTGATTTTTCTAATTTTTATTTTTGAACATCCTTTCACTTTTATATTTTCCTGGAACCTGAAGAGACGAATGCCCCTTCAGGGTAAAGCCTCTATGAACAAAAAAAAATCCTGGAAGCCTATTTGGGATACCGATTTTTGAAAGAGAAAAAAATTTGATACTTTACGATAATTGTTGAAATATTTTTATTTTTATTTTTTTCACAGAGAATTTTAATTTTCTTGTATATTAAGGAAAATAATTTTAGAGTGTATTCAACTCCGTTATACTATTTTATTATAATATAATGATCAAGGAAAAAAAATAGAATATGTTAATCGTTGCGATTCAATACAAAAGAAACAATGGTATCTAAACGGTGACTTACACATCGATTTTTAAAAGATTTAAAAAAATAACTTAAAAATGGTTCAAGAGACACCAAAAGACATTTTGAGATAAATAGACAGAACAGTCCTAAATATCAACCAAAAATATAAAAGTTTCGAATGTCCAAGAAAGAAAAAAATACAAAAATGTAAGTAAAAAGAAAATCGTGTTAAGTACTGTTCCTTTGAATTCCATTAAGAATTTGCATCCTTTGACAGATACGTATTTCGACCTCAACTGTAAGGTCGTCTTCAGTGTCTTGTACTTAAGTCGAGTCAAGTACAAGATACCGAAGACGACCTTACAGTTGAGGTCTAAATACGTATCTGTCAAAGGATGCAAATTCTTAGTGGAATTCAAAGGAACAGTACTTAACACGTTTTTTTTTTTTACTTACAGATATTCCCCTAACAAACCCAGGTTCATCATCATCAATACAAAAATGCTCAAACTATACCCCGTCTAAAGGCGGGGTTGGGTATTAGAGGGATAAAATTAAAAAAAAAAATTCAAAAATTATAACTTTGAAACGATTTTAAAATCGCCCTGCGAGATCTTCAGAAATTGTGCTGAGTATTTCAGGAGAAATTCATCCAGGGATTGCTTGGAACATTTCTGTAAAGATTCATTTATATACGTACTTTTTCAAAAAAAAAAGGACCAAGGAACCATCAAAAAAATTTTTTTTGGAAATTCTCACAAAAAATCTCAAAGATTTATTTTACAAAATATTGCAGGATTTCTTCAAAAATTCCAACAATGATTTCTTCAGAAATTTCCCAGGAGTTTCTCTAGGAATTTCTCCGGTGGTTCCTTTTGAAAATCTTCCATAAAATCTTTTGATATTCTGCAATGTATTCCTTCCGAGAAAACCATTCATTCTTTTATAAATTCCATCATTGATTTCTTAAAAAAAAAATCCAGGTTTCTTTGAGAATTCCCCAGTGATTCCATCACAAAATCTTCCATGTTTTTTTTTTCATTTTACATTCTGAAAATTCTGTGAGATTTTTTTCAGGAACTCTTCCAAGAACTCTTCCAGGGATATTTTTTTTAGAAACTCCATGGATTCATTCAAAGTTCCCTTAAGATTCATCCCGAAACTAAAGAGCTCTTTGATAAATCACTCCAATGATTTCATTCAAAACTGTTCCAGAAAGTTCTCCAATGATTCTTTCATAAAATCATCCATGAAGTGCTACAGAAATTCCTCCAGAGCTACATCCACAGATTCCTTAAAACTTTTTTTCATTGATTTTTTTTTTGAAAATCAAAAGTTCAAAATTATTTTAGAAATTTCGTAGAGGGTTTCTTTAGAATATTTTTAAAAATTTTCTTCAAAATAATCTTCCAGGGATTCATGAAAAAAAAAATTACATAGTTTCTTTTACAAATGCTTCTAGGGATTTTTTTAGAAATTACTCCTTTAGAAAATCTTCTAAGGATTCCTTCCGAAATAGATATCTTAGAAAATTATTCCAGGAATTTATTCATAAAATCTTCTAAGGATTCAAAAACTCTTCCAGCCTCTTCTCAAAAACAATTTTGCAGAGTTTTCATCACATAAACCATTATGATTTTCTTTAAAAATTTCTCCAAAAATTCGACAGAATTTTCTGTAGAAGTTTTATATTCTTAAGTAAGATTTTTACCTCAAAGCTTATTCATCCTTGTATTTAAAAATTCCTTTAAAAAAGTTTAGCAGCGATTTTTTTGTTTTTTTTTTCAAAAAAATATTCCAGTGATTCCTTCACGATCTCCTACAGCAACAGTTTTTTCACGAACTCCTCCAGAGATTTCCCCAGGAATTTTTTCAAGATTTCATTAAATATATGCACAGGAATATCTCCATGATTTTTTTTTTAAGTTACTTCAGGGATTCATGAAGAAAATCCAACAAGAGTTCCTCCACAGATGATTTCATTATTTTACTTAGTGATTTTAGCAGAAATTTCTCCACAGGTTCCTGCAGACATTCGTATAGATTTAGGAGTTCCAGTAGTACTCCTCTGTATATTTTCCCAAAAATTCCTTCATCATTTTCTCCAAGTATACCTCTAGGAATTTTGCTACGGATTCAAAAATTTCTCCTGGAGTATTTCCCAGGAATTTCTACATTAATTCGATTGGAGATTTTTCAAGACATTTTTCGAATTTTCTCCGATTTTTTTTATCGACAATGTTTACTTTGAGTTTCGTCATGCGTTTTCGAAAAAAGTTCCCTGCCATTCCTCCAGTAAGTTCATCAAACCAAATTCCAGAGATTTTTTTCAGAAATTTTCCTGACATTGCTTCAAAACTACCTTCAAGGGTTATAACAGGGACTAGACTGGAGATTTTTTCAAAAATTGCTTAATGGATTTTTGTAGTAATCCTCCCATATAGTCCCGCTGAAATTTCTTCATAAATATCAACAGGGAGAATTTTACTATTTTGAGTTTTTTTTTTTTGGAATTTCAGCAAAGGATTTCCTTAAAAGTTGTTGTAATGGATTTTTTTTTATAAAATTAAGCTGCCTTTGAAAAAAAATCTTGCACATATTCTCAAAGAATTCCTTCATGAATTCCTTGAAAACTTTCTTCACCAGAAGAAATTACTATAAAGGTTCTTTTTAAAATAAACACTCCAAATACCGTGATAGGAAAAAAGTGGGAACTAAAAGTTTGAACAGCTCATTCTCAGCCGTCTGTTATCTGATTTAATTTGTTTTTCAGGGATCTTGTACCCAACTCTTCTATTTTTATGTTTTGCAAAAAAATATTTTTAGGGATGCTCATTTTTTCCCCAGACTAGCATGAGTAAGGAACGCTTTAAAAAAAATCGTTTTTTTTATTTGCTTGCCAAGTTTTTGTGGTGGCCACGAAAAATGACGAGAAATCGGTATATTTGATAAAAAGACATACTGTAGAGGTAGTATACGATTTGCGCAGCTATCTTGATCATCTCTAGCTACAAATGAAATCGATTCCCGACCGGCAAGTACTCTAGTGCTCTTGATAATCATCCTAGAAGGTTCGCGTCTTCAGCAAAGTGTTTTATATTGATTGGTACTACACTTTCACGTACTCTATATCGATCTAAATCTGCTGTGACTGATCTACATAAGTTTAATTATTTGTGTGACTCTCTAGAATACTCGAAATGCATCCTAGAAGGTTGCAGTCTTCGGCAAAGTTATTTGGATTTGTTAATACTTCACTTTGATGTCCTCAGGGTTGATCTAGATCTGCTGTAATTGAGCTAGATAAGTTTTATTTTCCTATATGATTTTCTAGAATCCTCGATAAGCATCCTATAGAGTTGCAGGCTTCGGCAAAGTTCTCTGCGTTGGTTAGTACTTCTTTTTTACCTAATCGGTTTTGACCTAGACCTGCTGTATTTTATCTAGATAAGTATTATTTTGTATCTCACCCTCTACAATTCTCTACATGCATCCTAGAGGGTTTCTGTCTTCGGCAAAGTTTTCTAGCAAATTAGCTAAAATTCCAGAACGTATTGTAGGAAATAAATCCTATCTAGATCATTTACAACAGATCTAGAGAGTAATGTAGAAAAATTAAAACTTATCTAGTTTATTTACAGCAAATGAACACCTGATAGGTAAAAGTATAGTACCAATCAATTCAGCGATCTTTGTCGAAGACATAAACCCTCTAGGATGCATGTAGAGAATTCTACATACTAATTTAGAAAAATAATACTTATCAAGATAAATCTGCAACCCTCTAAGATGCATAGCTAGAACTCCAGAAAGTCATGTAGAAAACTAAAACTTATCTAGATAAGTTACAGCACATCTAGGTCAAAACCATAGATGAAAAAGTGAAGTTATAACCAATCCAGAGAACTTTACTTTACTATTACTTTAGAGCTTTTAGTAGAACTTGTTACTTCAGACTCTAGTTTAATTTAAAAAACACTTCACTAATACTTCACTTTTGCAAAAGAAAATAAAAAATGAATAACTCTTTTTAAAGAAAAACTAGAAAGGACGAGCAAATTCCTTTTAATTCTACTACTGTGCTTATCTTCGGACAGATAGGCCTATTTCGTCTGTGACAACAAGAGAACTTTGCCCAAGACTGCAACTCTATAGGATGCCTATCGAGAATTCTAGAAAATAATATAGGAAAATAAAACTTATCTAGATCAATTACATCAGATCTACATCAAAACTAAAGACGTCAAAGTGAAGTATTAACCAATCCAAAGAACTTTGCCGAAAACTGCAACCTTCCAGAATGCATATCGAGTATTCAAGAGAGCCATATAAATAACTAAACTTGTCTAGATCAGTTACGATTTCGTCAGAAATATTTCCTGATATTCCCTCAAAGATTTCTCCAGAGATTTTCAGCAGATCTTCTTGAAATTTCTCGAAATATTACTGGAGGAATTTCTGAATTTCCAAAAGAGTCCCCATAAAATCTTCTGAGTTTCTGAACTCCAGAAGATACCTGTAGAAGAAATTACTGAAGAAATCCAATGAGAGATACCATATGAGAAACGCTTCGAAGAATTTCTTATACAATGTTTCAAGATACGAGTTAAAACCCTGCCGAAATGTTTGAAAACCATAGTCTTGGAGAAGTTCTACAAGGAATGGCATAGTCAATTTCTAAAGAAAAATATTTTTTGAAGGAATCTCTTAAGCAAGATCTGAAGAACCCTCTGCAGTTGCCCCTAAAATCATTGAACAATTTCTTAAGAGGTACCAAGGAAAAAAGCTCTGGAAAACCACCTGAAGGTTCACCGGTAAAATGTTTTGAAAAATTCCTGAATAAATCCTAAAATGAATTTATGAAGCAGCCCTTGGAGGAACCTGTTAGGAGAAATCCCAGGAAAAACTTTTAGATGAATCTCTTGAGAATTGTCAACATGAATTTCTGGAGAAATGCAAAAGAATTATTCTTGCGAGGAATTTCAGAAGAAATGACTGAGGCATTCTCTTGATGGTACCTCTGGAGAATATATGGAGAAATAGCTGAAAGAGCTTCTAAAAACACTAGAACTAGTTTGTATTTTTAGGGTATATATTCTGTAACATTTTGTGGCGACGAAGGAAATCCATCAGAAATGAAAACACGAAAAAAAAACAAAAAATAACTTGAATCCCAACTTGAATGATTCACATCGAAGCTCATAAAAATGAAAAACCTCTTTTTTGTGACCATCTCATACATACATACGCTGTAAAAGCAAAACCAGATAAATGAACCGAAATTGCGAAAACCTGACGTGCCACAACTTTTTGATTGGGCACTTGGGCTTTTTTCACCACTCATGTTTTTCCGCACCTCGGTTTTCCTTTTGTAGGTACTCAATTTCCATCGCATCAACCGGTGGCAGTGATGATGGTGGTGGTGGAGGAATGGGATGGCTATGAGTTATGATTGGACGTACGAACGGACTGACTGACTGGATGAGTGATTTTCGGAAAACTCCCACGAATTTCCCGGTTGGCAAAAGGCCCGGAATAATATTATTCTTCCGGCACAAACTACCTATAATACCGGGCGGCCGGCCGGACGGCAGCAGTGAACTTTATCAGGAGGGAAATTGAATTTCTTCGACGGAACTTGTGCCAGGGTGGTAAAGTTTTTCCGGATGGCTGCTTGAGGGAAATGCTCCGTTGAGAAAAGATTCAATTCGGGTTCGTTCTTTTTACCCAACTAAATTGAATGGAAGGAAGGGAAAGCGCGAGTTGTGGAACATGAGAAATGGCATAAACAAGGTTGACCCACAAAAGAGGCCCACGTTTCTCGAATAAAGCTGATTGAAGAATCTCAACGTGTCACTCGCAGTGCAGCACTCAATTTGACCGAAAAATAGCTCAACTTAAGAAACAAACAACTCATCGCGCCTGCCTCCTCCCGCCCATCAATCCTGATCCGGGAGTATCCTGAAAGCTAATTACTCAATTTCACCGAACAACAAGCTGCTGGTTCGCCTCCAGACAGTCAATGGTTGCTTACCGAGCTGTGCCTTGACTTTCACTATTCATCGTCGACATCGCGATGACGGTGTTTTCCCGACAACGACGATGACTAGGAAGAATCGCGTCTTTGGGGTAAAACGACCCGCCCTAAACTCCGCCTGATAGAATGTGTTTCGATTTAATGTTGGGGCACTCTTCGACAGCATCTTGAACAGCATTTTTAAACTCTCTAAAGTATCGCATATAAAGAATATTCTCTCAGTTACTTATTACTAGAAATTTCGCAGGTTAAAAAAATTCAAAAATTGCAGAAGTCTTTGGATTTTTCAAGGCCAAAATACATTAAGTATCTTATTTTCAGGTCGAAATTCCGGTAACTGGAAATAATACTTTTCTGCGTGTTTCATACCTTTATTTCGAGTCATGGCTTAAGGAGCGCGTGCTACCCCGACAACCCCTACTAGAATCGCGGTTCGGTAATCGACCGACGAGCGCGACCGGCAGCGGAAAGTTCAACCGGGCCGCAAAAAGCAAGTGTGGCGTAAACAAATTTTGATAAATTTGTTTAGCCGAAAAACGAAGTCTGGTGTGGCAGCCAATGCAACCACTTTCTATTGGGCTGGTTCCCCAACATGCTAGGCCACGAGGAGGAGCTTCCAGAGGGGAGCGAAGCGTCGGAAAACTTAATGACGCGAAATAATTTGATAGTCCTTTCCTTTTATTCTTGGCCGGGTCGAAGTGAAGCGTATACAGTGTGTAAAGGACGGGACGAGGCAGGTGCTGTTGCTGACTTTGGCCTTTTTCGTCATCATCTGCAGCAGCAGGCCCAACCGTGTCTTGAGAGAGACTTTTGCTGTTCCTGGCTTAACGTGAACGGCTGGAGTCACATAGCTAGCTACCCATCAAGTTCGAGCTTACTCTTCGTCACGCCACGGGAAGGAATTTTGAGTGGTTTATTTTCACACTGTGCCGAAATGTAGTGGGAAAGGTTGAATAAAGATGGAGCAGAAGCGTGTTGAATGGACGACCCAGTTACCAAGGACAAATCTATGAGTCTGGAACGTCATTGTTGTCCAGCTTACATTACCGTTGCGGATCTCTGATCATTTTTGCATTCTGAAAGAGACAATAGCTTGTACTTCCACATGCATATGGACTAGTTTCAAAGATTTTTAATCTAATATATTTGCTAGTTGTCTATAATAAGGTCACTGTGAATATCTTGAGAACTAGGCAATATTTCAACAAACTGTCTTCGGAGAAGTTGTTCAGAAGATCCCTTCGTGTAAGATTCTTCGTAGATGGTGAGAATTTAATTTCAGAAATGATCCACTAGGTGGCGCAATCTTTGCTGCAAATATTTTTTGTAGTCGGGGTTTATAGCATAAAAAGGGAGAATATCATGCAGAATATTTTTTTCTGGATATCCTAGGTCATCCAAACTGTTACTGAGTTTAGATCCTAAAGTCTACGGGTGTAATGGTAACTTCTTTCATTATTCAAAGCTTCAAAGCTTCAAAGCAATTCAATAGACAGATACCCAATCCTAGGACATTCAAACTGTTCTTGAGTATAGATCCTAAAGTCTACGGGGGTAACGGTAACTTCTTTCAGTATACAAAGCTACGATTTGTAATCTATCATGTCCAATAAGTCTTCTGAAAGTTCAATAGACAGCATCAGATGAGTCGGGATATCCTAGATCATCCAAACTGTTCTTGAGTATAGATCCCAAAGTCTACGGGTGTAACGATAACTTCTTTCATTATACAAAGCTTCTATTTGTAATCTAAAATGCCCAGTGAGTCTTCTGAAAACTCAATAGACAGTGTCAGATCTGTTGTAGGTCATCCAAACTAGTCTTGAGTTTAGATCGTAAAGTCTACGAGTGAAAAGGTAACTTCTTACAGTATACAAAGCTACTTTTTGTAATCTATCATGTCCAGTCCAGTATGTCTTCTGAGTAGTGTGCGGTAGTTCTAGTTCGGCAGCAGCAAAGCATCGCGCGCTGGCTTTGCTAGATTTTTGCGATTTTTTCTCTTTTCTCTGCGAGCTCCGACGACGGGACGCCAAGCAGTCAGTAGTGTGCGGTAGTTCGGCAGCAGCAAAGCATCGCGCGCTGGCTTTGCTAGATTTTTGCGATTTTTTCTCTTTTCTCTGCGAGCTCCGACGACGGGACGCCAAGCAGTCAGTAGTGTGCGGTAGTTCGGCAGCAGCAAAGCATCGCGCGCTGGCTTTGCTAGATTTTTGCGATTTTTTCTCTTTTCTCTGCGAGCTCCGACGACGGGACGCCAAGCAGTCAGTAGTGTGCGGTAGTTCGGCAGCAGCAAAGCATCGCGCGCTGGCTTTGCTAGATTTTTGCGATTTTTTCTCTTTTCTCTGTGAGCTCCGACGACGGGACGCCAAGCAGTCAGTAGTGTGCGGTAGTTCTAGTTCGGCAGCAGCAAAGCATCGCGCGCTGGCTTTGAAAAGTGTACAGGCCGCGTTTTCATTCGGTCGTCGTCGTCGTCTATTTGACTGCTCATCCTCGTACGGGGCGATTTAGTGAGTTTTTGGTGGCAAAGTGTACAAGCCGCGTTTTCATTCGGATCGTCCGCGTGCACGTCGTCGTCGTCGTCGTCGTCGTCGTCGTCTATTTGACTGCTCATCTTCGTACGGGGCGATTTATGATACGATAAATGCAACATCAACATTTTTTGCGATTTTAGTCAACAGACATTGAAATGTTCGTCACGTCAAGTGTCGGCCCAAGTTCCAAAGCCACGTTGGTTCAAATCACTTTATTTTCTCTTTCGTTAATTTTCGCACTTCGAAAACTATCTGAATGGTTCGTCATTTTCGATGTCGGCATGTGTTATGTTTTAGTCCAAATGAAAATAAGTGGTTTGATATTAATAGGGTTGCATGAATCACTCCACTTACCAAAGTGAACTCATATCATGCGCCCTTTCCTCTCCCCACTAACAAAAAGTCCTTCCCATGACAGACGTGGAGACGCAGAGGTGATCTCGGTCTTTAGTAAGCAACGCACGTCATAATAACATTCCTTTCCTTCCTCGATGACCGTAAGGACGTGGCCGGCGCCGTTATTGACCTAATAAAGTTTGGAATTCCCGAAGATGCACATTGAGGACGGTAAGCTACTCCCAAGCTCCGTCTGTTGGTTCCTTGTGCAACTTCGATTGTTCTGGTCAATCACGGAGTAGCAACTACGAATAGTACGGTCATCTATGCTCATGCTCATGCTCTATCATGTCCAGTATGTCTTCTGAAAGTTCAATAGACAGTATCAGATCAGTCGGGATTAAATATCCTAGGACATTCAAACTGTTCTTGAATATAGATCTTAAAGTCTACGGGTGTAACGGTAACTTCATCCAGTATACTAAGCTACGATTTGTAATCTATCATGCCTAGTAAGTATTCTGCAAATTCAGTAGACAGTATCAGATCTGTTGGGATATCCTAGGTCATGGTTTCTCAAACTGTGGGTCGCCGACCCCATCCCCCCCCCCCCCCCAGGGGGGTCGCCGGCCTTCATCCAGGGGGTCGCGAGAGACAGTTAAATGTTTCACTGTAATAGACAACAAATGAGGGAATTTCTATGGGGGGGGTCGCGAAAACTACGTCTGCTGGCAAAAGGGGGTCGCACGAACTGAAAGTTTGGGAACCTATGTCCTAGGTCATCCAAACCGTTCTAGAGATTACACTCTAAAGTCTACGGGTGAGACGGTAGGTTCCTTCATTATACAAAGCTACGATTTGTTATCTATTATGTAGAATAAATCTTCTGAATGTTCAATGGACATCATAAGATCAGGTATCAGGTATCAGTAGGTCGGCTCTAGAGGCACGTTCTCCTCCATTCGGGAAATTTGTGCCATCGCCATGAACACGAGCCTATTCATCATTTACCTGACGGAGAAGGGAAGGAAAAAGGATAGGACATGGGAAAGGACAGGTAAGGGAATAGGATCGTCATACTCGCAAAAGCGTACCACAATGGGTTCACATAGCGTCCTGAAAAGGACACTGTAATAACGCATAAGCGTACCACAATGGGTTCAAACAGCGCCCTGAGAAGGGCACTGTGATAACGCATAAAGCGTAAAGAGAGCCTATAGCTCTTTACCACAGCGGGTCAAGAACAACAGAACGTCCTGAAGATTCAGGTTTCTGAAGTCAGTTTCACTTAATAAGTGTTTCCCGAGTACTCGGAAACGCAATTGCGCAAAAACTGGACAGTTACATATTAAATGATACGAAGTTCCATAATCGGATTCACAGCTATCACATGCAAATGAATCAGCTTGCTGAATATTCGCCATGTGATAACTGAGTCGGCAGTGGCCAGTCAATGCTTTGACCAGCATGCTGCAATTCTGCTTTGACAGATTTGTTAGATACTTTGCCACCCCTAGAGATGGCTCAGTACAATACAATTTTGTTTGACGACATGACTCCAAACTATTCCAGTATTGTTTGTGCTGAGTGGCAGCCCAGGTGTCAATCCGAAGCTTCACCCAACACTTGGATACCGGAATAGCTGGCTCAGGGCCAATGAAGTCATGTGATGCTCCAGTGCGAGCTAACTCATCAGCCAATTCATTTCCAGCGATGGAAGAATGGCCAGGTACCCATACAAGGTGAACAGCGTTTGCTGAATTCAGCTCCTCAATTTGAGTTCGACAAGCGATAACTATCTTCGACCTGGAGTTGGCCGAAGCAAGTGCTTTAATAGTTTTAATGGACATCATAAGATCAGCCGGGGCCATCCAAACTATTATGATGTTTAAAATCTAGCATCTACAGCAATTGGAGTGCCTGTTTTGGCTATATAAAGTTATGTAGCATATTCTATTATACTTACTGGAGCTTACAGAATTCAACCAGAGACTACGACATACCTAAATTATCAAAAAATATTGTGTAACATTACCATCTGAAACAAAATCGCCTCATGTCATAGTGGTTGTTTTTATCAACTAAGCTTCATAACAGTAAAGAAGCCCGTAATATCCTAAAAATATATAACAACGTTGATTGTTCCTCCTACTACTTTGGTAAGTACAGTTGATTATGTAACACTACTCAACGTAGTGGCAAAAGCTATTATCACAAGTGTAGACCTAAAGCTATGGTTTCCGGAGTAGTGTTGTTGATCTGAAATATCTCAAAACTATCTTGAAATGACTCATGATATGCCAGGGCGATTACAGATAACAGTTTAAAGTTTATTGTGAGAATAACTACTGTTACTATCAAGAGCTGAACTTCAGGATAGTTTGGACGACTCTCAATGATCCAAAGGTTCATAATAATATATAGTAGACTTTAGGTTGATCCAATCACCGCGATTGATTATGAAACGTTACCCAGTATGTCAGATATAGCTGATGTTACGAGTGTAGACCTGAATCTCTGAACTCCAAGATAGTTTGGTTGACCTGAAACATTCCCAAATAGTCTCTAAATGACATTTGAGATTTCAAGAGCTTCACGGATCTCAGCAGATTCTATATGCTATTATTTATGGTGAAAACACATAAAGTTTTTCAAGTAGATTTGAAGGACTTCATTATAGAACAGTTTAGGAGAGCCTGAATGTCCCAAAGGTTTATAATGAACCAGTAGACTTCAGACTCGTCCAGTAACCATGGATAAATATGCAAAGTTACTCAGTATAGCAGATACGGTTGTTGTTAAGAGTGTAGACCTGAAGTCCTGAACTTCAAGGTAGTTTGGCTGACCTGGAATATCCCTGTAGCTTGGCGGATCCCAGTAGATTATGCAACAGGGTCTGGGACCATTTGGGCAGGAGTACCCATTTTGGGCACTTGCTGATATGACTCAGTCAGTTTCAAGCCGATTGACTTGAATTTTTGATCATGGTTAAAAACTGTGCGTAACTGATCGTTTCTTAAAAATCAAATAAATCGGTTCAAAATTGACTGAGTTATAGCAGCAAGTGCCCAAAATAGGTGCTCCTGCCCCAATGGTCCCAGACCCTACTATTATTTATGGCAAAAACACATAAAGTTATTCTTGTAGATATAACAGAACAGTTTGTACGATCCCGAATGTCGCAAAGGTTTGTAATAAGCTAGTAGACTTCAGATTTCTCCAATAACTGCAGTTGATTATGCAACGTAACTCAGTATAACAGATATGGATCTTGTTACGAGTGTATACCTGAAGTCCTGAACTCTAAGGTAGCTTGGCTGACCTGGAATAATATCCCTGTAGTGTCTCTAAATGACATTTAAGATATCAAGAGCATCGCGGATCCCAGCAGATTATGCAATATTATTATTTATGGCGAAACACATAAAGTTATTCTTGAAGGTTTGAAGGACTTCACTATAGAACAGTTTGGACATCCTGAATGTCGCAAAGGTTTGTAATAAGCTAGTAGACTTCAGATAACTCCAGTAACTGCGGTTGATTATGCAACCTTACTCAGTATAACAGATATGGCTCTTGTTACGACTGTAGACCTGAAGTTCTGAACTCCAAGGTAGTTTGGCTGACCTGCAATATCCCTATAATGCCAATAAATGACATTATAGATGTCAAGAGCTTCACGGATCCCAGTAGGTTATGCAATGCTATTATTTGTGGCCAAAATATCTAAAATTTTTAAACATATGTTGAAACGATTTCCAGCTACTGATTTTTTATATCACAGATATTCTATTTACGAAGCTTTTTGCAAGGATTTATATATGAAAATATTCAGTAATTCATCCCAATAATTCTCCGTCATTTCCTACCAGGTTTGATCATGTAATTCCTCCTCAGAATCCTGTAGGGTTTCATCCCAAGATTTGACCTGGTATTCATCCCGGTGTTCTACTTGGATTTTTTCCTGGCATTCCTTTAAGTATTCTTCTAGGTATTCATCCAGAAACTCCTCCCGAGATTTGTTCTAGGATTTCTCTAGAATTCTTTCAGGAACTCCTCCCAGGATTCCTTCAGGGATACCTCAAGGGATTTGTTTATAAATAAGAGATGAACCAGTCTAAGGCTGAAAATCTCTATAACAAAGTAATAATAATAAAAATTGTTTAAAAATATCTGCTTGGTTTTTGTCAAGGATTCCTCACGGGACTTCATCATAGATTTATCTAGGAATTCTTTCAGGACTTTCTTCTGGCATTTTTCTTGGGATTCCTTCATATCCACTGGAATTCCATTCGGGACTCCTTCCAAGCTCTTTGCCGTGATTCATTTAGGGGTTTTTGCCGGGATTTCTTCAGGGATATTTTCCAGCATTACAGTGAATCTCGCCACGTTTTCTTTGAAAATTTCTCCTGGGACTCCTTCAGGGATTCCTCAAGGATTTTGTCGTCAAGGATTCAAGGATTTCTCCGTTAGGAATACCTCCCGAGATTCCTGCATGTAAATCTTCCGGGATTCTTTCAGGGACATTTCCTTGCATTCCATCAGGGATTGCTTCTGTTATTTTCCTAGGGTTCCTTCATTGATTCTCCCGGGATTTCTTTATTGATTTTCCCCGCGTTTAAAAATTTCTTCCAAAATTCCTTCTGAGATTTCTTCTGGGATTGCTTCAGGGTTCTTCCCGATGTTCCTTCAGGAATTCTTTCAGGAATCCCTTTCGGAATTGCTCTTGAGATTCCTTCTTCCTTCAACAATTCCTTCAGGAATTCATCCTAGGATATCATCTGGGATTTCTACCGGATTCTTATAATGGTATCTCCCGAGATTCTCTCAAGTATTCCTCCAGGATGTTCAATGAGACTTCTTTTTGGATTTTTTAAGAGATTAATCCAAGATTGTGTTAGAGCTTCCTTCAGGGGTTTCAACTAGGATTCCTTCAAAACTTTTCCGAGTTCCTTTTCCTGGCTTCTGTGGGGTGTGAACAATGATTAGTGACATTCCCCTTGAGTGTCCTTCCCCTAGCAAGCGTCGGTGACAGCAATCATCATGACGAGGTGGGCAGTGTGATGCTACCTCATTAAGCAGTGGAGCTTTGGCGGAGCAAGTCGTCTGCATCGCGTGTTCCCGTATTATGCAAAGTGATTCTACTGTAGTTTGCTAAGATGGCTGGGAACGGATTGTTCCGGTGAGTTACTCAATATTCACAGCTTCCTTCATGGATTGGGAAGAATTCCAACCAGGAATCATGTATTTAGTCCGCCGGGGATTGTTTCATTGATTCTTCCTGGTTTTCTTTTAGGCATTCATGCTAAAATTCTTCCAGGTATTTTTTCAAGAATCTCTCTGGGGAATTAGGGATATCTCCCGGCAATCCTTCCAACATTCTTGCATGTATTTCTTCCAGGTTTCACTCAGGGATTTATTTGTGGGTTTCTCCTGGATTATTTCAAGGATTCCTTCACTATTCATCCTTGATTTCCTTTAAGGGTTTCTCATAGGATTTTAAAAGAGATTTCTCTAGAGATTCTGTCGGGGAATCCTTCCGAGGTTCTTTGAATGATTTCTTGAGGATTCTTTCAGTGATTCCTTCATGGGTTCCTTTCCGGATTTCTGCTGAGATTCCTTTTGTGATTCCTCAAGAAATCTCAGATTCTTTCTAGATTCCTTCGACGATTTTTTCCAGGATTCTTTCTGGATTCTTCCAGGGGTTTCTACAGGGATTCCTTCCGGGACTAGACAAATCTCTCAATATTTGTCCTTCTAAAACCATAACAAACCAACCAACAAGCCAAAAGCCATACTGACATAAATTAATTGAAATAACAACCGTGTTCGAGGCGCACATATTAGCTCTCAAATGAAAAGCCACACACGCTCGCATGCCGTTCCACCACACGCGTTCCGCAACATATGCGAGCCATTGTCGTCCTTCTCGGAAAATCCACATTCCCATCCCCGGTATCGCCGACTTCACGCAATATAAAAAGTTAGATAAACAATGCTTCGCCGTTTAGATTTCCGCCGTCTCTTGCTCCGTTTTTTTCTGACAGGAAATCTCAATGAACCTCGCATCGCGAAGACTCCCACTTGATTCCCACTCGACTCGACTCGACGACTGTCAACCGCTGCTATGGCTGGATCCCGTCAAAGAGACACGCAAATAAAATATTTAATATAATAATGCGTTTCTTGTGTAACAACCGACAAAGATACAGTGCTTGATGCGGTCGTTGACTCTGGTGGTTTGGGTTTTGTGCTACTCCTCGAGTTTTCTGTTACCATACGCACCCTTAGATACGCGATGCTAGTAAAATACGTAACAGATGCGTTACACCATACTGCTGAGGAACAACAGGGCATATTATTGTGGTAAATGGCCTTTTATTCGAAGGGAGTTCAACTTATTCCAACGATAGAGATAGGTTTGTATCATGTTGTATCATTTGGTAGGAGTAGGGTCCAAACTAGAACAAATCTTTCTTCTTAGCTTAGTATTCTATGAGTACTTCAGCATCGTCGATAACATCAAAAGCCGATAGCAACAGAAATTCGGGAGGTGGGTCGGCCACACTCTACGCAGGGGCGGGAACGAAATCTGCTAACCAGCGTTAGATTGGAACGTAACAGGCCATCGCAGCAGAGTCAGACCCAAAAGCTCATGGCGGCACAGCCTCAACAAGGAAAGAAAGGAAGTCGACAGAAATTTGACCTGGTCACGGGTTAAGGTGATGGCTTGCAATCGCCTACGATGGAGATCTTTCAATTCGGCCCTCTGCACCACCATGAGTGCTCAGGACTGAAAGTAATAGCAAGAAAGTGGCGCCAATATCTTCTAGAACTCCAACCCATTTCTCAGCGTTACGTACTTGACGGTAGCAGCCCTCAAGATAAGAAAAAATCAGCTCTTGTGGCAAAATCCCCTCTGAACACAAATCTACGCACACGTCGCACATCTGCTGACTGTGACACACGTGAATCCATCCAGCAGCTGCCTGTCACCGCCGACAACGCGACGAAGAGAGGGATGTCCTGAACCCAGCAGTTGGCGCTGTCTGCGGCGAAGAAGAAAACGCTAGAATGATAAATTTACAAAACTCTCGCCCCATTCTCCTGGCTGAATCCCATCCAACCAACCAAACCTGGTAGGAGGGCCATTTTTCGACGTTAACAACTACTTGTCAGCCATCGTACCACCACCGCCACCACCAGGCGGCGCCAAGCCAGGACGGGAGGTTCTTTAGGTACGCGTAGCACGTGGCGTTCGCTGTCACTCGTCAGACGTTGTTGTCATCGTCGCCCGCGTTGAGAGATTGCTGTTCTAGCAAATTTGCATGTTAATGAGCGCTTGGTGGAAAACATCTTTTAACCGGGTGCGACACGCATTCTAGTCTTCCGCTTCCGCCACTTCCTCTGGAAGCCGGGTTACAACAACGGACTGAGACGAGAAACTTTCTCCCCCAAGGACGACGGCGACGCCGCGAAAAGCAGTAATAAGTCTAATTGGCTGAATCAAGCGAAAATTCTATCCAAGACGCGTATCGTACGCAAACGCAACCCCGCGAACCTCGCGGCTGTCTGTGACAGCTGAAATCTTTGTTCTCCTAAACAAGGACTGCGAGCTACAATTTATAGTCTATCATGTCCTGTAAGTCTTCTGTAATATTAATAGACAATATTAGATCAGTCGTGATGTTCTAGGCCATCCAAACTGTTCTTGAGTTTAGATTTTAAAGTCTACGGGTGTAAGGGTAACTTCTTTCATTATACAAAACTACGATGTGAAATCTATCATGTTTAGTAAGCCTTCTGAAAGGGTAATAGACAATATTAGATCAGTCGGGATATCCTAGGTAATCCAAACTATTCATGAGTTAAGATCCTAAACTCTAAGGGTGTAACTTTTACTTTTTTAAATATACAAAGCTACGATTAGTAAACTATCATGTCCAGTAAGCCTTCTGAAAGGTTAATGAGCAATATCAGATCAGTCTGGATATCCTAGGTCATCCGAACTGTTCTATAACAACGCTTATTGTTCCTCTAACTTCTTTGGCAAAAGCTAGTACATATCACAATTGTAGACCTGAAACTATGGTCTTCGGAGTAGTGTTGTTAATCTGGAATATCTCAAAACTATCTTGAAATGAGTCATAATATGCCGGGGGGGATTACAGACAGTTTAAAGTTCATTGTGAAAAACTACTGTTACTATCAAGAGCTAAACTTCAGGATAGTTTGGACGACCCTCAAGGTCCCAAAGGTTCATCTATCTATATATATAAAAATGAGTTTGGCTTCCCTTTGAGGCAACAAAAGTCACGAACGGCTGAACCGATCAGAATGAGTCTTGCATGGTTAGATTTGTATTCATGGTGGCTGTGTTTATATGTAAAAAAAGTTAGGAAAATGAACCAAAAATGTAAGAAAATAGACAAAATGCTGATTTTTTATGATCTGGGAAGGAAATCAGCACGATCGAGTTGAAACCAATCTAGAGTGCGGTGCTATTTTGGGTTCAATAATTGTCAAACCACCACAAGTCGGCAAGACAAAGTTTGCCGGGACAGCTAGTAATAATATATAGTAGACTTCAGGTTGATCCAGTCACCGCGATTGATTATTAAACGCTACTCAGTATGTCAGATATAGCTGATGTTACGAGTGTAGACCTGAAGTTCTGAACTCAAAGTTAGTTTGGCTGATCTGAAACATGTCCATAGTGTTTCTAAATGACATTTGAGATTTCAAGAGCTTCACGGATCTCAGCAGATTATGCTATGCTGTTATTTATGGTTAAATTACATAAAGTTTTTCTTGTAGATTTGAAGGACTTCGTCATAGAACGGTTTGGACGACCCTGAATGTCCCAAAGGTTTATAAAAGACAATAAAGACAATAAGCTAGTAGACTTTAGATTGCTCCAGTAACTGCGGTTGATTATGCAACGTTACTCAGTATAACAGATAGGGCTACTGTTACGAATGTAGACCAGTAATGTAGTGTAGTTACCTAAATGGAATTTGTTTATGGACAACTACACTGAGAGGAAATTACATTTAAATTTCACTGGAATAAGTCAAGTAACCGTTCGAAAATGTTTTTTTCAGTGATTTTACATGAACTGAGTAAAACCCGCTTGAAAACTTAGTGAAAATACAAAGATAATCTATTAAAAATGTTGCACTCTATTGTATTGTAGAATGTATGTATATGGTTTTGTAGTGGATTTTACTGCAGTCGAATGTATGCAAAAAAGAAGTGTGTAGTTGTCACTCATCACTAACGAACCATGCTTGAGTGTGATGATGGCAATATGTTCTGTGATCTACAATGTTTTCTTTTCTAAAAGGAAACGAAAAACGATTTGGTGGACTCCGATATTAAGGAGAAGAACCAAATTTTTGAATGCTTACTAAAATGTGATAAACAACTGCAAAATCTCCTACAATCTTACTGAAAATTTACCTAAATTTCATACAATTGAGTAGTGAAAGATTTTACTTAAATTTCATTGTATTTTTCGAGTGGAACATCTTCACTGATCCATCATTTAAATTTCAAATGTTTAGTTACATGAAAAAAATCTACTTAAGATTTCCAGTAGAATTTAAGTGAATTTTTCTTGATAGAGATTGGGGATAAAGTTGGTTTACGGAAAAAAAGCAGAGTCAAGAGTTAAGGGGCGTTTACGGTATGTTTAAGGGTTTAAGGAGTATTCTAAAGTTCTCTGGAGTTTAGGTCATCTGATCTACTAGCGTAGTCAGTAATCAATTGGAGATTTATGAATAAAATTCATGTTCTACAGCCCTATGCAACTATGTGCTGTCAATTGTGTGTCAACTTGAGTGATGAGTTAATTTTCTGTTTGAGGACATCCAAGAACTCACCTAAGTATAGGTCATCGGCTCTATTTGGTTGTCTCTAAGAGCTCTATGACTAAGGTACATATTCACACAGCCTCAGGTAGCTATGGTCCGTCAAGTGGTGAGTTCAATGAATCTTTATGGGTCTCCCTTGAATAAAGATCATTGAATCCGCGAGAGCTACTAGTAATACCTTTTGAGATTATGAAAAAGGTTAATACTAACACAGCTTCTGGCATCTATGTTCTATCAAGTTTTAAGTTCTATGACTGTATTGTAGTATCCAAGAACTCCCTGAAGTTTAGGTCATCTGATCTACAAGTGTCATTAGTGTTCTATTGGAGCATCATGTTACTAAGTGTTGTCAACAGGTGAATTCATTTTTAGTTTGAGAAACTCCAAGAACTTTCTTGAGTATAGGTCATCGGATCTACCAAAGTAATTGGTTGTCTCTCAAAGCTTTAATTATGACTAAGGTTTGTATTCACATAGCCGCATGATAATCTATCAAGCGGTGAGTTCGATGATTCTTTAGGGGCTACAAAAAATCCCTGGAATAAAGGTCATCAAATCAACGAGAGCTACTAGTTGTATCTACATAAATTATGAATGAGGTTTATTGTCGTTCGTTTATTGGCACTTATCGGAGAAAAATAACGCAAACAACTTTTTTTTTTGCTTTACACGTTTTGACCTACTATTCTTCGGTTATCATCAGACTAAAATAATAAACATTTATTTGTTGCATTTACATAAATTCAATATAATACAATTTACAAAACATAGAACACTTGCTCTCAGCTTTAACTTCGTCAGTTATTTTAAATTAATTCGCAACACCCATCTCATCCCTATTTTCACCCATTATGCTGTTTCGCTCACTCTCTCATTCTCGCAGTTATTTCTCATGCGATTGTCGTTTCAGCTAAGCCAGAAGATCGTTGTACGCTGAGTTGAAGTTCCTGAATTGTCTCTGTAGGTTTACAGTGAGTGCTTCGCCTGTTTTCTTTAGGTGGCACACCTGTGCTATATACCTGGTCTTGGATTCGGTCCAAAATCTTCACTTGGTCGACGTTGAAGATGTGACCTTCTTCCGTTTTGTGGACTGCCAGACCCGATTTCAGGTTTCTCCCTTTCCAGTCATTGTTGGTGTTGTTGTTCCACAACCCTCACCTCTAGCACCCTCTTTGTTTGGCCGAAGTACACCTGATCATCAGCTCCACATGGAATGGAGTACACCACGTTCTCCGGTTTCCGGGTATTTCAGCTAAATGAATATTTGACTTTTTATTTGTCTTAAAATCTACCAAGACTTTGTTCAAAAACTGCCTCAGCGTTTTTTTTTTCAAAAGTTCTGCCGGCTCTTGAGAAATTTCTTCAGATATTCCTTCGTGATTTTTTCAAGAATTTTCTCCATGAATTCTTTAGGTACATTTCTAGTGGTTCCTTCTGAATTTCTTCCAGAATATCTCCACGGAATCCTTAAAAAATACCAAGGAAAACAACTCCATCAGAAATTGTTCTAGAAATTCTTCTTGATTCTTTCATATATTTTTCCATTGGTTTTATCAGAAAAGTTTCCAGAGATTTCTTCAGATATTCGTTCAGGTATTTCTTCAGTCCATCGGAGATTTGCTAAGGAATCGTCCTATCTTTACTTATCTATACGTTTATCCAGGTATTACAGGTTTATTTTCAGAAATTTATCCACGGATTTCTTCAGGAATACTATCAGAAAATTATCCAAGAATTATATTACAGAATATCTCCAAGAATTTTCTAATACATTCCTCAATTTCGCCAAGGTTTCTCAAAAAGTTTGCCCTAAGCAATTTCTCCAGCGTTTTCTTCAAAAGTTCCTCATAAATTTCCTCAGATATTCCTCTAGAGGATCATTCAAAAGTGCTTCTCAACATTTCTACAGGGATTCCACTGAAGATTTGTTCAGCAATTCCTGTAGAGGTTTTTTTTTATAGAAATTCCTTCTAAAAATCATTTGAGGAGATATTTTTTTTTATTTCCAGATATTTCTTCAGAATTTAAAGGGATTTCTTCATTAATTTCGACAAGGAATTTCTACAAAAGATCATCCATGAAGATTTTTTAGATTTTTTTTTTCTAAAAACCGATTAAGAAATTATTTAAGAATTCCTTGAGAATTTCCTTCAGTGATTCGTGCTGCAATTTCTACAAGGATTTGTTTTTAATTTCTTTTAAATCCTTCCAGAATATATTCAGGTATTCTTTGGTTTTTCAGAAGTTTTTTTCCCAAAAATTACGCAAAAATTACTGAAAAATTCTATAAGAAATCGCTGAACGAATTTCTAAGAAATCCCTGGAGAAGACGGATTCCCCGTCTCAAGAAATCCATTCAAAAACTACTGGAGATAGTTTTGGTTATTTCTTGAAGAAATTGTTGAAAATATTCTGGAGGGATTCCTGAACAAAAATTACAAAAATTCTTTAAGCAGTTTTTGAAATTTTCCCAGGAGCAATTCCCAGATGAACTTTGCAAGCAATTCCAAGGAAAAATTATTGAAAAAGTGCTGTAGGAATTCCTGAAAAAATCCGTAGAGGAGTTTCTGAAGGAATCTCTTGAAAATGTCTGCTCAAATTGCAGACAAAGGTTCTGGTGCAATTCTTGAAAGAAACCGTCAATAAATTTTTGAGGAATTCAAGGTAGCTTTTTGAAGAAACCCTTGGAAGAACTCCTTAAAAGGCATCTCAAACGTCTTGAAATACCCTGCACGCATTGAAACGCTTCAAAACGTCTCTGTAACCCCATCTGAAATAATTTTTTTTTACTTATAAAATTTGTTTATTAAATGTAGTAGTAAACTATTTATACATCAATTGTAATTTCAAAATCTAATGCAGCAATGTCTATAAAATTATTACATTCCTTAATAAATACGACATAATTAACAAACATTTTGAGTATGATAGTTTTCTTCCATCTTGGTACGCTCTGAAGGTGTGGCCTCATCAGATCCTCTATTCGAACTCTACGCCAGCCACCAAGCAGAGTCGTTATTTTCGTGAATCGTGATGCTCACCTGAGAGCCTATAAAGTTTTTTTTTTGTTTTTATTAATGTGTATTTAACCCTTATGCTTATTCTACACTTAGTCCTGAGGAATTCCACGGAGTCATGTCAGTCGATCCTGAGCGACCATTTCAAAAATATCTGAAACTTTGCACAGTTTTTTAATTTCATATAAATCGCCATTTTTTGATATTAAACCTTCATATTCACTCACGACTAACTTTTCAAAAGGGTGTATGCGAAAATAGTTCTAAAATATTCTAAAAGCTGTACAGCAAAAACGGATTGTTCGATTGTTATAAATTTTTCAGCAAAGTTAGATAACTAAATGATGATTCCTTAGAAAATATACACTGTAAAAAATTTCTTTTTCTACTTTGAAAAAATATGATCTTTGTCACAAAAACTCAAATATCTCAAAACCCTATCTTTTTACCAACTTCAATTTTTTAGGGGAAATGGCCCATTATATCAGCTATCTACCATAAAATTTTGGTGATGGTAAACTGATAAACAAAAAAGTTATGACATTTCAAACATTTCACAATTTTTACATTAAGTAACAAAAAAAATTTTTTTTCTGTGTAAATTATTTCGAGAATTATATTTTGATGCTGATTTTATTGTAAAGGCTACCGCCTGAATTAAACATATTGTTTTCATGATACTTTAGTTTGATTATTCGTAATTACTATAGTATCTATTTGAAACTTAGACGCGATCCAGTGTTGTGATCAAAAATATTGAGATTGTCATACTTTTTATTGTACGTGACTGGTGAAAAAATCCCTTGATAGTGTTGAAAAGCTGTTGATTATAAGAAAAATGGAATTGAATTTATTTTTAAGACAAAAGCTGTATAATAAAAGTTTTATATACGCGTATACGTCTAGTTTATCCGCAAAATAAATCCCTCTTACACACTTATTTCTGAATTGCCTGTTCGGTACATTTTGACGAGATTATAACAGCAGTACGATCTCGGTAGTTTCGGTAATCGATTTTACTGAGGCTCAGTAAAACAACTGTCAAAATCGTATGGAAAAGGTAAACAATGCATTTTTGCTGAACGAGTTCGGTGCTCAGCAGTTTTAATCTCGTCAAAAAATTACCGAACTCGGTAATCAAAATTAAGTGTGTAGAGAACAGACTTTATGATCGGAAGAATGCGAGTAACTTCAACAACAACAAATGCATAAGAGGTACATACCACAGACAAACAGACGAAACGCCTAGAACAATTTTAGTGAAAATTCATCGCCCAGTTCACACTATCACCACCTGGTGGAAATGTTTCACGAAACACTGCGTTGTGCAATATCGTCATCAGAAGGCGCTAGTGTGAAACGTCAAACGCAAAGAAAAACGATGGGCGCTCTTCTTGTTATGAAAGCCACAACCAAGATTCAAAATGATCGTTGAAGGCGTGGTCAATGAAAATTTCGCCAGTGTTACGTTTGTTTGTCTGTATACATACCTGACAATGCTCACGAAAAAAAAACAAAAAAATACTACCGCTATGAATATTAAAAATTGTATAGTATTTTTTTTCTTCAGCCACCAACACCAAACAAGTAAGTTAAAATTAATAAGTGATTTTGTTTATTATAATCTAACGAACAAGATGAACAGTCGCTTTCTCAAAGGTCTTCAACTCAACGCTCTCTTGTAGACCGTTTGATGAAAAAAAATGTTCAAAAGAGTTACGAAATCTCACCGAAAGCACCATAGATAAACTGAAAGAGACTGGTTATGCCCAAATGTCCACATTGTGTACAAAATTACGCATTTGCACGTCCTGCCGTCTAGAATTTGACAAACGAGCCATCTGTATATCATCGGTAAAGCAGGGCGCAGGAAGTTCGAAAACGACAACAACTGAGAAATTGCCATCAGCGACATCTGTTTAAACAATTTAATTACGCCCCTTTTCAAAAATGCCCTGTAATATTCTTCAACATCTATACCCATTTCAATATTTTTAACGTTGCAAAACACGCTTTCAACATTCATCTTGAAGAAGAGGGAAAACACTTGTCCTCAAATGTAACAGCAAATTAATGAATAAACGACTAATGCGCGGAGGGCGTGATAAAATCGGAACATTACGGTACATAGTATATTATATTATATGTATATATAATATATAATAAAAACAACTTGTTTTACTCACGCAAGGCCATTAACAATAAAATCAGCATCAAACTTCAATTTCCGGCCGAAATAATTTACACTAAAAAAAATTATTACTAAATGTGAAAATTGTGAAATGTTTGAATTGTCATAACTTTTTTGTTTATTTTCATGGTAGATTGCTAATACAATGGACCGTTTTCTCTAAAAAATTACGTTGGTAAAAAGATAGGGTTTTGAGATATTTGAGTTTTTGTGACAAAAATGATATTTTTTAATGTTAAAAAAGATTTTTTTCACAGTGTATATTTTCTTAGGAATCGCCATTTAGTTATCTAACTTTGCTGAACAATAAAATCAGCATCAAATCGCGATTCCCGGCCGAAATAATTTACACAGAAAAATTTTTTTTACTAAATGTAAAAATTGTGAAATTTTTGAAATGTTATAACTTTTTTGTTTATTAGTTTACCATCACCAAATTTTTATGGTAGATTGCTAATACAATGGACCGTTTTCCCTAAAAAATTCAAGTTGGTAAAAAGATAGGGTTTTGAGATATTTGAGTTTTTGTGACAAAAATGATGTTTTTCAATGATAAAATAGATTTTTTTTCACAGTGTATATTTTCTTAGAAATCACCATTTAGCTATCTAACTTTGCTGAAAAATTCATAGCAATCGAACAATCCGTTTTTGCTGTGCATATTTTTGAATATTTTTGAACCATTTTCACATACACCCTTTTGAAAAGTTAGTCGTGGCTCTAAATAAAAATTTGATATCGTAAAATGGCGATTTAGATGGAACTGAAAAACTGTGCAAAGTTTCAGTTCAATAGAAAATCATGATTTAAAAATTTTCCTTAATTTTGATGCTGTTGCTTGGAATCGCTCTGCTGGCAAATGTTCGTAAAGCTTATTAAAACTTTCCCCAACTTAGTGTCATCTTTGCGCTTTTCCCTGCGATGCGACATCGTATCGGGAGAAGGATCATCTTTCGAAGACGCAATCCTGGTCGTCGTGTCGTTTTCAACGATACCTTTGCCATTAGGACCAGGCAGCAGTTTTTCTTTCTTTCTGCAGCTGCTCACTAATAATGCGTGATTAAGACACCATCCGTCGCACCGATATGAGCAAGGGGGCTCGACTCTCGGCAACAAGAAGCTTCGAAATGATGAACAGGTGGAAAAGTTGCGCGGGAGCCACGTGAGCAGAAAGAGAACTTTTGCGCTTTTTCTGCGCCAAAGTTGGAAACGTAAGACGTCATTTTTTCTGCTTCTGCTACTCAAGAAGTGATCACATATTCTTGAACGGGCGGTAGGGGGAATTACCCGCGAGGTTGGGAAGAGAAAAGTTTTTCCCGGAATGTGCCCAACTCATCTTCGAACACGGCTTGGGTAGAAGTTTTGAGCTGCAGCGCAGTGTTTGGCGCGCCGCTGCAGAGTCCCATCAATTTTTAACGAGATGAAACAGCAGAAATTGATGCAGTAAACTAATGGATTAATGAAGAATGGGAGAAAGTGTATGCTTGAGGGCGAAAGCTCGTAGTTGCAGCTGATACGAAGCTGGGAAATGTGTTTTTTAATGAATTATATTTTTTAAACTTTTATCTTCTATCTTCTATCTTCTATCTTCTATCTTCTATCTTCTATCTTCTATCTTCTATCTTCTATCTTCTATCTTCTATCTTCTATCTTCTATCTTCTATCTTCTATCTTCTATCTTCTATCTTCTATCTTCTATCTTCTATCTTCTATCTTCTATCTTCTATCTTCTATCTTCTATCTTCTATCTTCTATCTTCTATCTTCTATCTTCTATCTTCTATCTTCTATCTTCTATCTTCTATCTTCTATCTTCTATCTTCTATCTTCTATCTTCTATCTTCTATCTTCTATCTTCTATCTTCTATCTTCTATCTTCTATCTTCTATCTTCTATCTTCTATCTTCTATCTTCTATCTTCTATCTTCTATCTTCTATCTTCTATCTTCTATCTTCTATCTTCTATCTTCTATCTTCTATCTTCTATCTTCTATCTTCTATCTTCTATCTTCTATCTTCTATCTTCTATCTTCTATCTTCTATCTTCTATCTTCTATCTTCTATCTTCTATCTTCTATCTTCTATCTTCTATCTTCTATCTTCTATCTTCTATCTTCTATCTTCTATCTTCTATCTTCTATCTTCTATCTTCTATCTTCTATCTTCTATCTTCTATCTTCTATCTTCTATCTTCTATCTTCTATCTTCTATCTTCTATCTTCTATCTTCTATCTTCTATCTTCTATCTTCTATCTTCTATCTTCTATCTTCTATCTTCTATCTTCTATCTTCTATCTTCTATCTTCTATCTTCTATCTTCTATCTTCTATCTTCTATCTTCTATCTTCTATCTTCTATCTTCTATCTTCTATCTTCTATCTTCTATCTTCTATCTTCTATCTTCTATCTTCTATCTTCTATCTTCTATCTTCTATCTTCTATCTTCTATCTTCTATCTTCTATCTTCTATCTTCTATCTTCTATCTTCTATCTTCTATCTTCTATCTTCTATCTTCTATCTTCTATCTTCTATCTTCTATCTTCTATCTTCTATCTTCTATCTTCTATCTTCTATCTTCTATCTTCTATCTTCTATCTTCTATCTTCTATCTTCTATCTTCTATCTTCTATCTTCTATCTTCTATCTTCTATCTTCTATCTTCTATCTTCTATCTTCTATCTTCTATCTTCTATCTTCTATCTTCTATCTTCTATCTTCTATCTTCTATCTTCTATCTTCTATCTTCTATCTTCTATCTTCTATCTTCTATCTTCTATCTTCTATCTTCTATCTTCTATCTTCTATCTTCTATCTTCTATCTTCTATCTTCTATCTTCTATCTTCTATCTTCTATCTTCTATCTTCTATCTTCTATCTTCTATCTTCTATCTTCTATCTTCTATCTTCTATCTTCTATCTTCTATCTTCTATCTTCTATCTTCTATCTTCTATCTTCTATCTTCTATCTTCTATCTTCTATCTTCTATCTTCTATCTTCTATCTTCTATCTTCTATCTTCTATCTTCTATCTTCTATCTTCTATCTTCTATCTTCTATCTTCTATCTTCTATCTTCTATCTTCTATCTTCTATCTTCTATCTTCTATCTTCTATCTTCTATCTTCTATCTTCTATCTTCTATCTTCTATCTTCTATCTTCTATCTTCTATCTTCTATCTTCTATCTTCTATCTTCTATCTTCTATCTTCTATCTTCTATCTTCTATCTTCTATCTTCTATCTTCTATCTTCTATCTTCTATCTTCTATCTTCTATCTTCTATCTTCTATCTTCTATCTTCTATCTTCTATCTTCTATCTTCTATCTTCTATCTTCTATCTTCTATCTTCTATCTTCTATCTTCTATCTTCTATCTTCTATCTTCTAACTTCTATCTCATTCGTCTTCCAAACATTTTCTGCTAAATTCTCTCTTCCCTATTTTTATTGTGAACAGCTCATCTCAGAATCAATTCTAGATAGAAAATAATCAGATGGAAATTTGATTACTTGAATTGCGTTACTTCATCAACCATAAAGCGGTCATATAAGGTCGTTGAAGTTATAATTATCATAAAATTTAAGCACACAGTAACAGCCTCTCCATCAGGCACACCCAGTATCCCCTCAAAATGGCTTCTTTTATTGCCCAAATTTAGATCCCATCAGTAAACACATTCGAGTGTGCCAAAACACTTCCACACCGTATAATAAGCCCAGCCAGCGCCCGGAGGAGGCAATCGCATTTTCAATGATTTTTTTTTCAACACCAAACATATCTCCCAGGAAATATCTCTTCGTTTCCTGTAACGGCTCACTTCGGCGCGCGTCTTCCATGCCCATGCTTCGCATTCATATCGCTCCTTTATGACTGAATATTATCGTCCTCATATTCATTTTTCTCCCGCACGTGGGAGCTACTTTCGCATAAAAGACACGTTACTCGTTTGGAGGTGGATGAATGCATTGAACCAAAATTTTAGCTGACATGGACCGGCATCCCCACATATACTGCGTGTGCAGGGAAAAACTCTCCCCACTCGTCGAAACAAAATAGCTCACCCACACCTAAACCGGGCCCAGTTGTTTGTATGAATAACCTTTTCAGCAAGTTCTACGCTTCCTTAAATGGACGTTGAAATTTCCGGACCCTTCGGTTGGAGACGGAAAAGAGCTACTTACGATGCGTTGAGTGATTACAATGAATGAACGAAAGATGTGTATACGGTCCCTTTCAAGAGTTATTTTGGGTCCGAAATGCGTTTATCTGAAGTGGTTATATGAGGCTCATAAACCTTCTCTACTCACAAAGGCTTCTGCCTGTGACAACTGTATAGATGGAAAAATGCTCAGTTTCCAAAGCAACGGTTGTTGAATTAACATTCACTCTCTTCTTCGATGTTTGTAAGGACGTGGCCGTTGCCCATGTCATATAAAAGTAACGACAGCGCAAGTTTTGGCTATATAAAAGTTAATTTGACGTTTTTCTAGCATTGTGTTAGAATTACGTCAAATTAACTTCTATACAACCAAAACTACCGCTGACGTAACTTTTATATGACATGTGTGTTGTTTAGGTGACGAAAAGGTATAAAAATATAAGGCAATATAAAAATATAGAGTACAAAAATCATTCGAAAAGATCTCACCATGTTCTATACTGTCCATTCCTGGGTCCAACAATGCATTTGTGGCAATAGACCATTTGCTGCTAACTGCGTGTTATTTTTTTTTTTTGTTTTCAGAATTTCCTCCATGAGTTGTTCTTTGGGATTTCTGCAATTTCTCCAGGGGTGTTCCAGAAATTTCTACAAAGACTTCTTCAAAAGATGTTATTCCAGATTTTTTTCCATAGGGATTGAGATATACTTTGGGCAATTCCACTAGAGTTTTTTTTTATTCAAAATTCGGATTTTTTCAGGAATTCTTTCGGAAATTTTTGTTGAAATTTCTTCACAGGTTTTTACGGGTTCCATATAAACAAAAATTCTCTCAAGAATTTAATTCTCAAGAGATTTATCTCCACAGTTTCCCCAGTTATTCCTCCAGGAGTTGATTGGGATTTATTCAGAACTTTCAACAGGAACACTTTTCTAATAACTTCAGGAAGTTCTTCAAAGATTCTCTAAGCCATTCGTACAGAAATTACTTCAGAATTTGTTCCTTGGCATTTTTAAAAAAATATTTTTCAAGAAATTCTTACATGTATACCCACGAAAATTTGTCCAGTTCTTTTGGGTATTCTTTCAAACATCCCTTCATAAAAAATATTTTTTTCTCAGAAACTTGTTCAGTATTTCTAAAGAATAAATTTATTTTTTTCCTGCAGGATTTCGTCTCCGCTCATGATAATTTCAACATATCTACAAGTGGGAAACTTTTTAGTTGGTTTTCGTAACATTTTCTACTCATAAACACAGCCACCATGAATACGAATCCAACCAAAAGCCA
This sequence comes from Aedes albopictus, assembly GCF_035046485.1. Lineage (NCBI taxonomy): Eukaryota > Metazoa > Arthropoda > Insecta > Diptera > Culicidae > Aedes > Aedes albopictus. The sequence continues at coordinate 16,607,770 of NC_085137.1, forward strand.
AGGTGATGATCCGTTCGAGAGTTTGATTGCATCAAAGGGAACTCAAACTAATTTATATACATATAGGGATTTCTTGCAAAACTCCTCAAGAAGTTTCCCATGAACCTTTTCTCAAGAATGTTTTCCTAGGAACCTGCAAAGATATCACCAGAAGTTTTCAAGGATTTCCTTCAGACAACCCTCCAGGGATTTCTTTAGACACTTTATCGGGGATTCTTTCAAGTATTCTTGCAGTATTTTTTCGTCCAATTTCTGGAAAAGCTTTTGAAACAATTCCTGGAGGAATATCTGGAATAGTCCCTGCAAGAAACTTTAAAAGAATCACAGCAGATATTTATGAATGAACAACTAGGAAAAATCTGGTGGGAGTTTCTGCAGGAACCACTCAAGGCATTTCTGAAGAAATTCTTGCAGGAACCCTTGGCAGGTTTTTCAAAGTCATCTCTGTGCAATTGTTAAAGAATTATTCAGAGGAATTCCTAAAACACTTCCTTCAAGAAATTTTTAAGCTATTCCTTGTTGAAATTCCTGAAGAAGTCGTTCAAAATTTAAAAGGTTTTGGAAATATTTTTGAAGGAATTCCTGGAGGAGTGTCAGGAGAATTTCCAGCAGGAATTTTTGTACTTATCCATGAAGGAATTTCTGGTGAAATGTTCAGTAGATCCCTATAGAAATATTAGGGAGGACTCTTGCAGGAATATATGAAGGAATCTCATGGAAATTCTTGAAGTAATTGCGGAAGAACTTTCAGATAAAATACCCGGAGAAACAACTCGAGCAATTATGAACCCTTAGAATTATTGGAATAATTTTCAAAAAAAATAAGGAGAAATTCGCTTACAAAATTCTTGTTATGTTTTCTGAAAGCATTCTCGAAGTAATCTGTGGACGTATTTCTAAAGACATTCTTTTAGAAGTATACATGAATATCTGAAGGAAATACTGAAGGAATTTCTATACGAACTTCATCAGGAATCTCTGGAGGAATTCTTGCCTGCGTACTGAAAGAAGTAATGCAAGAATTATGCAGGAATATCTGCAGAGGATTTTCTGGATGAATCCCTTTAGAAATGGCTGGATAGATTTTGAATGCAATCTCTATCAGACGGCCGAATTCAGAGGTACGTTATCCTCGATTTGGGAGATCTCTATAGCAATTCCTGGCTAAATCTCTGGTAGACTTCTTGAAAGTATACCTGCACGAATTTCAAAAGGAATCTTTAGAAGATTTTCTAAAGTAACAACTGAAAAAATGTTTGAAAGATTTTTTTAAAGAAATCCCTACAACAATTTCTAAAAGAATCTTTGGAGAAATTCTCGAAGGATTTCCTAGTCGAATATCTAGAAGAATTTCTTAAATAATCCCTGGCGGAGTTTCAGAAGGAACCCATAGAAATGCACGTAAAATAATTCTTGAAGTAATTCTTTTATCTAAAGGAATCCCCAGAGAAAAATCTTCAACTTCTCCAGGATAAATTTCGGAAAAAAAAATCGCTGGAGGAGTTTTCGAAAGAAACCTTGGTATAATTTCTGGAGTTACTTTTGTAGGAATTCATGCAGTAATTTTGGAAATCTCAATCTCATTGCAGGAATTTCCTGGGAAATGTCTAAAGAAAAGCCTGAAAGAATTTCTGACGGAAACTTTGGAAGAGTTTCTGAAGAATTCTGAGGAAGATTTTCTAAAGAAATCCTAAGCAAAATTTCTGGAGGAATTGAAATTGAAAAACTTTTGATTTTCTGGCTGCATACTTCCTACAAGAAAAGTTCCGAATCCTTAGATACACTTCAAGCACCAGAATATGCAAATGGTTTAGACGAACTCGTTTAAACTAAAAAAAAAAGCTCATATCAGGAGTTTTGCACCAACTGTTAGATCACCCATAATACTTGCTTGCTGAACGAAGAGCACCTAAATTCCTTGAAATTGAAGATACCCGCCCGGTGACACTCTCTACTGAACCAGTGGACTGCCAACTTCCGGTTGTTCTTCCTAGGCAATCGAAAATGACGCCATCACTTGTATTCCGACCGACAGACAACATCGCATCGCATCGTCGTTGTAGTTGTCGCCCTTTCAATGATGTCATTTGATGATGACTGTGTGGCTTGGTTGGTCTCTCCTCAACTTGATGGAAAGTGGAGTTGACCAATGGTGAACAGATAGGAGTACCTTACCTATAGGTACCTACTACCTACAACGAGCCAGATCGTCTGTTTGCTTCCGAAGGGTGAAATGTGCAACCAACGTTATCAAATTCGGGCTGTATGTGATCTGAATGAGGGAAAATTACTAGAGTAAAACTTTCCTGGTAATACATAAAAGTCATACAACTCTGTCGAGAAGGTATGATAAAAGAGCACAGAGCACACTTCCAGCGTACATGAGAGTATGAGCTATGATGTGAGAGTGATGACGAGTTGCCCACAGTGCTACTCTGGGCAAAAAAGAAGAGCAAAGTGGCACAACAGCACAACATGAAGTTGTACGCGCACGAGCTGTTGCCCTGAGCGTCACACCAACGCGGCAATGAGAAATGCAGATGTATTTCACAATTTTAGTATTACAGTACTCCAACTGGCATTTCCCTATACTCGGTCATACAGGCAAGTGAGCTCATAAGTCCACCTTGGCCTTCTCACATTCTCATCCTGGCGGTACCAAATTGCAACCAGAGGTACACCTTCCCATTCACGGAAAAGGCACTTCTCAGAACCCTCGGGCTCCGGGCATGCCACAGTCAGTCAGCACACACAGCAGTGTGAGTGCTATTGCGACAGTCGATGGAAAAATTGGATTAAGAAGCTCACACAATCACGAAATCTAATCAAATAAATGTTGCATGAGATATTTTTGATGCTCTCGCTCGGTTCCTCCTATACACCTGATGCATTTAGCTGCTCCACTGAGAAGCCCTATAGCTATAACTGCGGCGATGATGGTGTGCCGGTGCTGTCTGACAACCAGCCCGACGAATGGAGTCCGAAAGTGAATGTGCTCCTTCGCAGTGCAGTTGGTTGCAGGGGTTTCCAAACTTTCTCATAACATCCATCATAACTATTTTCAACGTTCAAAAAGAACCTATGTTTTGAAAACTTTTTGAACGTTAATAAATTATTGATTAAAAATTTCATTTAATTCAGTACACTGGTTTCTGAGATATGACAGTTCAAAAATTAGTTGTCTAAAAAATAGTTTTTTACGAGAACAGTTCTAGCATCACGAAAAATTAACCAATCGAGCTCAAACTTGTACCAATGATGCACTGCACATATAATAAGTTGACAAACAGCCAAACTGTGAGAATTTTCGATGCACTCTATGAAAAGTTACAGCATGTTAAACTTTTTTTGTGAGAGAAAAAAAAGTTGCCTATCCCAAACATTTTGGCCACCCCCTGTATCTTATTGAAAACTTGAAAAATGACGAGAACCTCTCTTGAAATACCTCTGCTAACAAAAAAACAACTTCTTAATGTTCATTATAGGCTAGAAATCTACTTCGTCATATTCTCTAATTCCCGTATCAGCCGGAAAACAGCCGAAAATTACAGATACTTCAACTATCTTTGCTAATGGCTCCTCAGATGGAATCAAAACGATGTAGGCTATCAATAATCAGCTCTCATAGCACTAAAAATTGAATAATTACGCAAAATGTCACGTTTCAATTTCATTCCACTTATGACTTCACATTTTTTTCTCGTTTTGCCTATGCCGAAGGTAATCTCTCCAAAGCAACAGCTAGACGAATTGGTCTGCATCACCGTTAAATTTTTACTCCGCTAGATTTACTTCTTGTACTCTATGGCATTTTTGAACCGACTTTTCGAACCCTCTAAGCAGAATACCCTTCGAATGAGTGTAATCAGTTTCGTACCTTTTAATTCCGCCCTATGTTGCTTATCCTTTGACAGATACGTGTATTTCGACTACCACTTGTAATCTTCCTCAGCGTCAGTTATCCATAACTGATAACTGACACTGAGGAAGATTACAAGTGGTAGTCGAAATACGCGTATCTGTCAAAGGATAAGCAACACAGGGCGGAATTAAAGGTACGAAACTGATTACACTTATTCTATGGCATTTTTAAATGAGAGATTCAGGAAGTATTTGTGAAAGAAACCTTAGAAAAATGGGAATCGAAATCTTTAAATAATAATGAATGTGTCACTAAAATATCTAAAACTGCCTCTCCGAAATCAGCAGGGTGCGTAGAGGTAGTAGTGGTTTCTGTTTTTTAAGCATTACTCCAAACAGTTCTTCAAAATTTAGCCAAAGATATCTTCATAAATTCCTCAGAGAATTTTGTTTGGCATCTCTCCAAAAATCAGTTACTTTATTACTCCAACAAAATCTTGAGTGATTTATCAAAAAAACAGTTTTATTAAATTTGTTCCGCTAACATTCTTTTAAAAATTTTCCAGGAATCAGAGGATTCGTTGGAAGAGTTTTTGAATGAGTTTTCAAGTCAATTCAAGGGGGATTCCAAGATAAATATTGAAAAAAAAAATCTTTTGGAGAAATCCCTGAAACAATGATCTAAGGAGTTCCACGGGAACTGTAGTGTAGTTAATGAAGAAAATCTCCTTACAACTCTTTTAATGTTAAGATCACACTTTAAATAAATTTCCTCTTTAGAATTCCAGGAAAAATCCTCAAATAGTATTTTGGATGAATCCTTGAAAATTTGTAAAGAAATTTTTAGAATAAAAGTCTGCAGAGAAATTCTTCTGAAAATATATGGCAGAAATCAATGGAATAATTTCTGGAGAATCTCTCGAAGAAATCTTGTCTGACAGTTTAGGAGGAATCCAGGAAAATATTTCTGGTGAAATCAACAGAGATATGAAACTTATATAACCGAAGCGGTAATTATACGGGTTCTTAGCAAGACAATGCTTAGGTCGACAGGCAAACAGTTGTGCAGAAATTTCTGAAAGATATTTCGGAGATCTGAAAGATTTCTCAGAGAAACATACTTAGAGAAATTTTCAGAAGCATCCTCGTACAAATAATTGGAAGCGTAAAAATGTTTCAAAATTAAAAAAAAAAATCCTTGCAAAATTGCTGGAGTGATCCCTCAGGATTTCTCATTTTTATTTAGTTCCTGCAAACAGGATTCCTTGCAAAAACGCAAAGAATGCCCGAGGCGTTTTTGGAGGAATCCTGTGATGTTAGAATATCATCAATTTGTAGAATTTGTAGAAGAACTCTCGGAATTTTTTTAAAATTATTTTTCTAAGTAATTTCTGGCGGATTCCTCGAAGAAATTCATTAAGCAATGTTTAGAGAAATTTTCGAGGGAATCCTTGGAACCTTCGGAGAAGTTCATGCAATATTTATTGAAGCTATTGAGATAGTGCAATGATACATATTGCCCATTTTACTAGCATTTTACCAGATTTGCTGGTATGTCTGAAACATACTGGGAAAACTTGTAATTAGAAGGCACGAAATGTTGCTAATTGACAAATTGAGAGATGAAATTTTGTGAAAAAATTGCGTTCTGGTGGGATTCGAACCCACGACTCCGTATTCGCTAGATCTTCGCTTTAACCAACTAAGCCACAGAATAATAAATGAAATAGGAGTGTTCACGATGTGGCTTCGGAATCAGTTTGGCTTTCTATTCCGCGGAACCATTACCTGTTCTGTGGCTTAGTTGGTTAAAGTGCCGGTCTAGCTAATACGGAGTCGTGGGTTCGAATCCCACCAGAACGCGATTTTTTCACAAATTTCATCTCTCAATTTGTCAATTAGCAACATTTCATGCCTTCTAATTACAAGTTTTTCCAGTATATTGAGATAGTCCATTGAAAAATTTCTGAAATTAGTTAGACAAATATTCAGTGAAATTTGTTGATGGTTTTCGCAATTCTCGTAGGAATTTCCTAATAAATCCTTCAGAAAGAAGAAACTCTAGAAGTAATCCTTGTCCAGGCAGCCCTCGGAGAAGCCTTCGGGGAATTTCTGCACCAAATATCGATGAAACTTCTGAAATAAATTCAAGAGAATTTCCCTCGGAAAGACCTGGAATTTCTTGAGAAAAACTTTGTGAAATTTTTGAAGAAATTCTCATATTTTTTTTATTCCTTGCGACTAGTTTTGAGAAATTCATTAAGTCATATGAGGTGAGTTTTGGAGAAACCACTGAAAAAAAATCTAGTTGGTTCAACTTAGTGTTCATTGAAAAATTCCACAGTTATTAATTGAAGGACTTCCCTTGCCTGTCATTGCATGAAATTGTATATTGTAAGGCAAGTACAATGATACACTATGCCCAGGGAGTCGAGAAAATGTTCATGGCTGGAACGGGAATCGAACCGGCCGTCTCCGGATTGGTAATCCATAGCCTTAATAACTAGACTAACTGAAGACCCTGGATTTTCGAGATATTTCTGGTGAAATCCTTAGGAGAATTTTAGAAGAAATTTTTGGAACAATTTTGGCAGAATTTTTTCAAGTTTTTTCACAAAATTATTTTCATGAATTTTCTACGAAGTTTTCTGGGGACATTCTTACATGAACCTCTGGAGAAGCAACAGTTGGAAAAATTTCGGACGGCTCAACGGAAAAATATTTGGATAACTTCTCGAAGGAATTTCTGAAAAAAATTGCGAAGCAATTCTTTGAAGCACTTGGAAGAAGAATCTTTGGAGGCACTCTCAACGACATTTTCAGAAATATCGTGGGATAAATTATCGATGAAAAGACCTTGGATGCAGTTCTGGAGTAATTTGTGGAGAAATCTTCAGAGATCCTTCAAAGAAACTGCTGAAGGAAATTTTTTAAAAAAATGTTCGTTTTGAAGAGTAATAATCCCTCTATATGAAGTATTTTTCGGAGAAGTGTTGGCAAAATGCTTGTAATAACTGCTGTGGAGATACTTGGAGGATTTCTTGCGGAAACATTCAAAAAATGACTAAAAGTGTTGCTGGAGAAATCCTACCATAAACTTCTAATGCAGAAATTTTCCGAAGAATTCTCAAAAAAAAATTCTCAAGAATTTTTCGAAAAAATTTCTGCAGGATCCCTCGGAGAAATTAATGAAGCAATATTCATTGATTTTTTTTTAATCCTTGGAGAAATTACTGAACGAATTATCGAAAGAATTGTCGGCAACATTTTCGGGGGAATCATTGGACAAATATTCAGTGGAAATTGTTAAATATATTTTTAAACAACTCTTGTAGAAACTTCTGGATAAATCCTCCAAAAATAATCCTTGGGAGAATGTCTGAAGGTAGTTTTATTGAAATTCTTAGGTAAAATTTCTGTAAAAGTCGTCGGGGAATATCTGCACCAATTTTCGATGAAATTCCTGAAATAGCCCTTAGAGAAATTTCCTTGAAAATTCCTAAAGAAACCCTCTGGTGAATTCCTTGAGAAATGGATTTTTTTTTTAAATTCTCGGAAGCACCTTAATTTTTTTTATTACTAGAGGCTCTTTTTGAGAAATACGTTCAGTAAATACTGCAGAACATTTTGAAGATGTTCGCATATAAACACCATAAGGAATCTTAGAATAAAGTTGTAAAATTTGAGATATTTTTTTTTAACCAAGTTTATATAAATTTTCTGGAAAATATTTTGCAGAAATCCATGAGCGAAATCTTAGCAGACAGTTTTGGAGAAATCCTTGAAAGAATTTCTAGTGGAGTCATCAGAAATATTTCAGGTTCAATCTCGAGGAGAGTATGAGAATGAATTTTTGGTACAATTTCTGGGGAAATTTCGGAAGAATCTTTGGATGGATCATCGAAAACATTTTTGGAGGACTTGTCGAAGAAATTTCAGAAATATTTCTCCGGAGTCAGCCTGCCTCAGACAAAAAATCCCCATAATGAAAAGCAATAACACTAGTTTACAGCATTTTTGAACTCGGTAAGTTGATGATCGTTTTTGGTGTAGAATCATGCCCTGAATTCGAAAACGCGAAGGAAAAATTACAGTAGAGCGGAAATTTTTTCGACTTTCCATACAAGGTTGATGATTTGAAATCGATTTTTGTTCTATTTTCAAGCAATGTCGCTCACTTGAAACATCTCAGTCTCCGTAACGAATGCTCCGATTGAGCTAATTTTTTTACTGTTAGTTGCCTACATATGATATGTCAAATAAACGTTGAGAAAGAATTTTTAAATTATTTTTTTCTCATTGAAAAAAATACATTTCTTCGCATATTTTTGGAAATTTTGCTAAAATTTAAGGAGACCGTCCCCAAAACTCGCCAATATCTTGAATTTCATGAATCTGACGCAAAACCTGTATTCAGATGATCGAATGGTATGATATTCAGCTTTTAGTTTATGGAAAAAGATTTAAAATTGGTTGAACAAAACGAAAGATATTTGAATTTTAGTAAATTCCATATTTTAAAAAGTTGTAAAACTCGATATTGAGCTAAAACTCAAAAACTGTTCTACTTTAAATTTTTTGAAGCACGGTTTCGAAATCAGCGCTAAATTATGCTTCAAAAATGTTGGTCGTTGACAGAAGTTCACGACTTTCGTTTTATTTTGTAAACTAGTGTAATTAAACCAAATATTTCTCGGAGAAAATAATGAGGGAATCTTTGAAGGTAGCGAGGCGGATCTGGAGGAAATTATGGAGGGATTTTTAGATGAACCTCCTTAAAAATTTCGTTAGAAAATTTTCGAAAAATATTCGAATTCTTTCGAATTCTTGAATAAATTTAAAAATCGGATAAAATTTTGCAGAGCCCTTGGAACAATTGGTGGAGAGATCCTTGAAGGATTCATTGCAGACGAATTTGAAGAAAAATGTTCGAAAAATTTTCTAAAGAGCTGCTCGAAAAAACTTCTAATGCATCGTTTCTCAAACTTGACACGCGCGACCATCAGCTCGTTGTCACTTCGCTTTTCGTAGAACAATCGAAGCGTGCTTGCAAGCGTTTGGGGCGTTGCAAAACGAAGCTATGTTCTAGTTATGGAGCAGTGTTCAAAGATACTTTAGAAGGCTTTTTGGGTATATTTATGAAGGAATCTGCGGAAGAATTCTCAGAGAATTTTTAAGGGAGTCATAGGGAAAGCATGTTGTTAAGTGTGTTGAGGATTTCTTAAAAGAATTTTTGTACGAATTTCTGGATAAACCCTTCAGAAAAAAATGATATTCTTGGAGGAATGTGTAGAAGGAGATTCTTGGGCAAATCTTCTGAAATTACCGAAGAAAAACTTTTTGGAAATTTTGAAGAAATTCTTGTCGGCACTTTTTTATGCATCACTAGAGACAAGTTTTGAATAATTCCTTGAGTAAACTTTGAAGATTGAATGCTTTGAAGAAGAAATTTAATTGTAGAAAATCTTAAAATTTATTTATGGAGCGATTCTTGGTAAAAAAAAATGGAGAATTTGTTGAAGGAATTCTCGAAGAAACTGGAAAAGAAATGCTCGGCTTACCTTTGTGCCAAAAATATTTACGAGAGTAAGTCTCGGCTTAATAAAAACAGTTCGCTTTTATTTGTAGTTAGTGGGTACAAACGCAAGTGTGTTTTGGATTGGTATCCAAGCCGAAAGAGTTTTATTTATGAAAAAGAGAATGTTCATAATGTGGGCTCGGAGGTAGTTTGGATTTCTATTTAATCCACAGAATTGTTACTTGTTCTGTGGCTTAGTTGGATAAAGCGCCGGTCTAGCCAATACGGAGTCGTGGGTTCGAATCCCATCAGAACGCGATTTTTTTTTTCGCAAATTCAATTTGTTTGGCATTATGTATTACAGGCGTTATGTAGCAACATCCTGTATCTTCTAATTTAAAGTTTTTCAAGTGTGGATCTAAGTCTTCTACGGGACGTTGGAATCATTGTAAGATTTTTTTTTTCAATTTGTGAAATCAAAAATTGCAGCGATATTCCATAGTGAATGCAAGACATTTGAATGATGAGGCTTTCCTCCCACTTTCAGTTGCGAACCACTGCACCAAAAAAGCACTTTCCAAAGGCGAGCACATACCTATCGGTGGTATCTTGCCATAAGGACGGACGGACACACTGATACACACCGTACCGACGACAACCGAGATCCGGCAAAGGTTCATCACGATGAAACGTTTTCTCTGGCCATCAACGCGGGTGGTTTGGCCCTTTCGGTTCCGGCCGGGAAAAAAATGGGTGCAGCAGAATTGTGCTGGCTGAAACCAGATCTTGGATCCGTTATTATTCGGTTCGAGTATAGTTAGGTACCCAGGTCGACATCTAGTTTCGGTGCATCAATTCGGAAATTGAACCGGTTCACTTTTCACATTCTGAAACGATGATGGTGGGTACTGCGGGGAAGAAGGTATCATTATTGTTGTTGGAACATTCATGGACAATAGGAGAAGAGCTCACCTTATGGCTTGAGTAGCAAGTGAGGATGTTTTCGAGCGACGTCCAACAACGACGGAGGCGGATGATCCTTGCATGAATGGAGGATAACGGTAAGCCGGTGAGTTGTACTCGTCATTAGCTTCCCACCAAATTGCCGGTTGTGTGGAAGTGTGCTTTATACTCAGTTGAAGGCTAGGGATGGTCGATATTGTACACTATTTTTCTGTTAAGGAGGGATTGAGAGCAGTGGATACTTTCCATCAATTACTATTTCAGTACTAACTGCACTAGGCGTACCTCTATCTCTACCCACAAACATGTACTTCGACTTGGTCGAAGTTCACAAACGTCGTTCATGATTCACGATTCACTGAGAGGAACATCCAGCCAAGCATCCAGCGTTGCACGTATGCATTAGTACTTAAAGTGACATCCCTACTGCCTTGAGCAACAAAAACGAGACCAAATGAGATATGATTGCCTGCTTTCGATAACTTCTCACTATCAGAAGGTTTCGTGTTGCTGTGCCGTCCGGCACTAGAAACTCTTCCCCTACACCTACAGCTGTAGGTACAACTAGTTGTATTCACATGGTGCCGAGTCTATTGTTCCTAGAAAACACACCACCATCTGCCGCAGCACAACGGTCGACGACAATCACCGCATGCATTGTGTGTGTCGTCATCGCCCGGGTCGAAGTTGCATTCCATTGTTCAGTGACTACCGAGCCGGACCAACCGGCATCGACCTTATAGCATCCCGAAACCCGACCAACCTAGCAAACCGGCGATGCCCGCAAATTTTATCATCCATGAAAAGTGGATTTTCTTCAGCGGATACATTTTTCGCACGACGACGACGATGGTGTTTGTTGCTTGCTTGCTCGTTTGGCAACGGCCAAACCGAGGACGAAGGTGTCTGTGAAATATGCTTATAGAAACGCTCATCTTTTAAAGCTCATGGCTGCCACTGGCGGTGCCAACTAATCGCTGAGGAAGAAACGTTATTTCCTTAGCAAAATGTTGCACATTCTCTGTTTTGGATCCTCTGATTAGGTATACTCTACACCTATATAATTCGGTTCTCCGCCGGTGTTCTGCACGGAAGAGATGTTCTAAATCTGATTCACTTGGCTCTCGCCACATCGTTAAATGCCGCACTTTACGAGGGTGGCTGTATCGAAGTCGAAATTGCACGGAATATGGGGCGCCACATTGAATTATTCTAATGGTTTCGTTATTGGGGCACATTCGTGTGTGCAGAAATCTCCCGAGTTTTGCGCTCTAGCACACCATACGAGAGAAAGTGGTTCACCTAGGGTAGAAATCTACTTCACCATATGCGCTAATTCTCGTCATATCAGACGGGAAATAGCCAATAATTACAGATATTCCGACATATTTTTGCCAATGGCTCATCGGATGGAAGCAAAAAGATGTAGATTATCAATAACCTGCCCCTTTAGCACTGGAAATCGAATAATTACACGAAATTTCATGTTAAAATTTCACTCCACTTAAGAGTTGAAAATGTTTGCGTACGACGAAGGCAATCGGACCAAAGAGCAGCTAGCCGAATTGTTCTTCATCATCGTTCAACTTCATTTCGCCTGATTCACTTATTGTTCCGACCTTCAATCCGCACTCCACAAAAGCTCTGTGGCACTTCGAAGTAGTTGGGTTCAAATATCCAAGGTTTGTTTTAGAGAGTTCACGCGAGAGTTCCACAGAGCTTTTGTGGAGTGCGGATAATAGAGAGTTCTATGGGTTAGGGGCAAGAGATGGTTGAAGGGTTTGGTGGATGGGAATGCATATACCTAAATTGTTATTGCTGCGTTATTCTACGAAATGTTATGAGAACATCACAATAACTGTTGCAGGTATTTGAACAGATTTTGGTATTAATGTGGTATTTGTTGGTTTAGCAGTGAAAATAACCGAAGAACAAGATTTAGTATTACAAATGAAACATTTAATAACAAGACATGTTGTTAGTGTGTTATTCAATAACTTCGGGATAACAAATACTGCACTTGTAATTTTAGGTATGCATTCATTATTGAAATAATAAGACTTGTTATTTTTTAGGTGTTATTTGTACTAAATTTTGGTATTTGTTTTTGTTATTTTGCCTCTTATTACCACCTAATGAAGGGCATATCATGGTAAGGTAGTATTTAAGATAAATACCTTGATATGTTATTCACTTGTTATTTTCTTCTGCTCGGGTACTGAACCACCACTGAACTGCAAGTGCCACAATTCGGCAATAGGACAAACGTCAGGTGTTTTCGCCCGATATTTCGGGCGAACTATCTAGCTTCATGACACGCAGGCAAACAGATGGTAATCAAAATAAATTACAAAGGTGAATGAAAATATGGGCTTTCGACAACGGAAAGACGAAAATTAGTAGTTTGGATGGAATTGCATTCCATTAATGTTAAGTTTTATTGTTTTTCTTTCTTCGGAGTATGATAATTGCTTCGTTTGCTTCCTGCCATGTGATTGATGAATATTCCTAGCTAGCATGCGCTCTCGAACTAGCTACACCGGGTATGTTGAAAGTCCTGCTCCCTTGCCGCTACAGCCACAGATGAGAAACAGTATTGCAAAGAAAAAATACCTATTTCAATTACTATTTCATCCTGTCACTTAAAATGCGATTGTGGTAGTGGCATTGAAACTGGATTCTATTTTTGTCGTTTTTACCACTACACGTAAACATCGAGCACGAATACTCTGTATGCGCATAGAATGCAGATATAGTGCTAAATTATTGCTAGTATGCATACGGCCTTATCAACATTATTTTATTTTTTTAATCCTGTTCGGGTCTGGTATCAGCATCATTAATGCAATTCAAGGGCTTTTATGTTTATGTGTCAATGCTGATGATGAGCTCATTTGCATAGTACACGCAGAATTAAAGCTTGAAAATACTACCAATGCTGATTTGAGGCCAACTATTAAAGCCTAACTGGTTATGGTGATCCAGCAAAGTTTAAGCAGATCTACACACGTTTTTTTAATTTCTTTTTATTCTGTTTCCAAACAATGTCCTCCATAAACTCTAGCGAATATTAGGCGTCAGCGGAACAGGTTGTTATTACATAAATGATACGGTGCATAAAACATAGTTCTGTAGAGAACTAATTGGGTTGTTTAGTGAATAAAATATTGCCATTTTCTATAGCTTAATCGAAAGAGCTCATTTTTCTGAGTATATCGTGATTTTATTGCATTTCAATTCCTTTGTTTTGATGGTTAAATAAACAAAACAGTTTTAATTTTTGTGGATAGAATGACAGTTCAATCGATAAAGTGACAGTTCGCCCCGAACAAATAAATTTTCCCATACAAACTTTAAATGCATTTTAAAAACAGTTCCCGAGCACAAAAAATTATGAAATTTTGGATTTCGACTAATTTTTGGACGGAGATTCCGATTATGCAATAATCTGGATACCCCTAAAGAACCCAATTCTAAAAGTTGTTCTAGTTTATCCGCGAGTAAAGACCTTATGATCTACATGCGTAATAATGGGTTGTTGCTACAGGTTGCTACATCATTGGGGCGGTGCAACATTCGACAGATCTATGGATCATGATGGTATGTGAGCTATTTTTCAGAGATGTTTTAGGTAATCCAAGAACATGCAACACCCTACAGGTCCATAAAGCATTGTTCTGTAAATAACTGGTTTACAAAGATGCTCTAGGTCTTCCAAGAAATTCCGCGAGTAAAGGATTCAAGATCTACAAGAGTGATCAATAATTTTTTGCTACTTTACTGATACAGTCCAACATTTTACAGGTAGGGTATTGGTTCCCTTATTAAGCATGTGGCTCCCATTTTCATCCTACGAAAAACAAAGGATTGAAGCGCTGTTTATTTGTATCTCATTTTTGAATTTTTTGTTAGAAGTGAGCACCCATAAAAACAAAAAGAACGGAATCAATCGGTGCCGTAATCGCTTGTTTTCGAATAGGATGAACATGGGAGCATGAGATTACTGATGGCACACACACCCTACATGGAGCATTGTTTCGAAAATAAATAATTTCTAAAGATGCTCTAGATCCTCCAAGAATTTCCACGAGTGACGGTCGTATGATCTACAAGGGTAACCAATCCTAAATAACATTTTTTGGTTATAGACTAGGAGAGGTTCTTAGAACCTTAATTAAACCAAAATAAAAAGTTCAAGATTTTATTACGGTTTTCAAATCCTTTACAAGGCTAATTGGTCATCAAAATGTTACTTGGGAGTTTTTTCTAGATGGCGGATAGGTGTAAACTTAGATAAGGATGGCACACAAATCCATCTTATTCATTAAACATGTTGGCGAAAAAGATCAAAGTGAACATGGACCCATAGGATGTTGCATCTCATCAGCAATCTAATAACAAACAAATCATTAATCACGCTTGTAGATCTTAAGGCATATACTCCCAAGACATCTTGGATGTAGGTTTATATGTTCGCGAGAGTACTTGGAGGGAGGTCCTTCATCATCTTTGGAAATCAGTTCTCTGCGAAACTATCTTCCATGGATCCGTAGGATGTTGCATCGCATCGGTAATCTAGTGAAAATCCATTGATCATTATTGTTGATCTACCAGGCCTGTATTCGCGATAGTACTTGGATGGTCTACAATATCTTTGAAAATCACTACTCTACAAAAGTTTCTTCCATATACCTGTAGGATGCTGCATTGCATCAATAATGTAAAGATAACCCATTGTTTCCACTTAGGCCTCTATATGTGGTAGAATTCTTGGATGCCCTAGAATAACTTTGGACATCCAATGACCTTTGGGATTTGCATCGCTTTAACAATGTAATAACAGTTAGTGCCATGCTTGTAGATCTTCAGGCCTTTACTCGCTCAAGTTTTTGGTTACCCTAGAGCATATTTGGGAATAAGTTTTTTTACAGAACTCCAAGAATTACCTCTTGGAAAAATCCATTTAATTCCTTTTATCCTCCATACATTTTCACCAGTCGACCTCCGCCCTCCCCTCCTCATATCCCTTCTGAACCCTACAGACCTCTTACAGCACATGCTTGTTCGTGGAGGGCCACGAAAATGTATCAGATATAATCCAATTATTTTACAATTAGGATTTAAGTTAAATTGTTTGGTTTTGCATATTCTTGATGCATATTGTTGGATCCAATGTTCATTTAAGGCAGACACGATATCATCACTTTGCCAAGCTGCAGTCAGCCTAATGATTAGAAAACAGACGGAATCTCAGCAATGTTGATATTTCAATGCTGAGAATCGGAAAACGATCAATTGAGGGTCAGATATCAAACATCGTGTTTTGCTAAAATATTTTTGATATTCTTGCTGAGCACATGTACACTGCAAATTTTGTTTGCTGGTATTCAGCAAAGTTTGCTGATTTTTTTTGTGCTGATTTCATTCAGCAATACGAATTTACTGAATATCAGCAATTATTTTTCAGCTTGCTGAATCTTCCAGCAATTTTGACAGTTGATCAGCAACGTTGTGCTGAAATTCAGCAAAAATGTTTCTGAAATTCAGCAATATATTTTGCTGATTTTTTTTTTGTGCTGGAAGCGTTTCAAAAAATTTGGTGTGTAACTTAAAAAAAAAACAATTTGGTTTACTAAATGCTTTGTAAGTCTTATTTTGAAACGTTCCTTTACCGAAGAAACCTTTTTACTCCTTTTTACAGAAATAAAGTTTTTTTTAACCGGCTTTGGTCCAAATGTTCTTGCTCGTTTTTTTTTTCAAAATAGTCCCTCTAAGGGAACATCGCCGTGACATAATGTTTTAACTTAGTTCGATATGTAAATGTCGGATGAGCGTTGAACGAATTTTAAAGTTTCGAATAAGGCAGCATCCATTTAATACGTCACGCTAAAATCGGCATTTTTTGCCCCCCCCTCTCCCTTCCGCCCTCCGTTACGCTTTTTTTGTTTGAAAACCCCTAAATTTTCGACAAGATAGAATATTTCATGGGCATGGGGTACTTTCATGAGATGGTTTCTATTTGAATTTATTGAGGTTTAAACATCCTGCACGGTCAGAAAATTCACACAAAACTGAGCTAAAGTGGGACAACTCAAAATTGAGTAATTTTTTTTTCCAGCGCTAGCGCTGACCCAAGTGCGAAAATCTCATCAGTTTAAGTCGTATAATATTCTTGCCGATGTGAAGAATATTATACGGCCTAAATTGTTTGGATTTTGGACTTGGGCCAGCTCTATCGCTGGAAATGCATTTTACTCATTTTTTGAGCTGTTCCAGTTTAGCTCAGTTTTGTGTGAATCTTACTCATTTCAGAGTAACTTTTTCTTAGCGTGTGTCTAGAAATAGCTACAGGCCACCTTTGATCGCTTTGGATTATGAACTCACCTGAAAAGAAAAAGAACGGTACAAAAGATTAGTTGTGTTGTTCTGCAGTTATAACTAATTAGGGCCTGTCCATAAACTACGTAGACTCTAAGGGGGGACGGGGGGGTCTGGCTCCATACAAATTTCGAAAATTTTGTATGAACAAAAGTCTACTGAGGGGGAGAGGGGGTCTGAGATGGCCCAAAATGAGTCTACGTAGTTTATGGACAGCGCCTTATCAAACAGGTATTAAAATTAGTCATTCAAAGCAATATATTAAAAGTTTTTTTTTTGAGTGTTTTGGAAAAAAATCTGTATAAATCTGCATGGTTTTCCTAAAGATCTGTAAAATATGTCTATATCTTTATTTTTTTTTAATCAAGGGTGACTTTAGGTTTGTTCTCTTTGTCATGTGCGGTTTTTGTCGACCAAATTGCCTGGTCGAAAAATTCAGATTGGTTTGGAAAGATTTGTGTTCAACAGGCTCGAAACAGGTTAAAAAACTATTACGAAGGGAACATAACTGCCGAATAATAAAACTGGAGAACAAAGAATATCATACCAATCCTGTTAAAAGCTGATGCCCATGTTTTTTTTTATCAATCGCTAACGTACATTAACCGATCTAGATATGCAGCATGGCTTTGACTCTTAAATCTGTTTTCTTTCAAATTCTATTTCACGATAAGTAAATAAAATTTTTGTGACGCTCAGTGTTGCCGTTGGGGCCGCACTGAGCGTTCGTGGTAAATAAACTTATAAAGAAAGATCCCTTCCCAGAGGCGAGTAAATTAAATTCAAACCATTCAAACAGACTTAAGTACACTCTAAATCTAGTCTGGGAAGCCTAATTAATCGTCATTATTTACCTAAGCCAGGGGTTCTCAAATATTTTTCAGCTTACGACTCACTTTTGGGTGTAAAAAAATAGCGACCAACCAGTGAGTCATACCACATTTTTCTACAATGTTACTATTATTGAATTCTGTTAAACTAAATCTAACCGGGATTGCAAAATGCAAGCAACGATTCGAATTCAATGTCTTGCAGAACATGTGAAATAAAAAATAAAAAAAAAATGCCGGATTCTTAAACCTTTTATTAGTAGCCTTATAGTTTAAAAATCTATTTCTAGCTTTAATTTACTTTGGACTACGATTATTAGTTTAAAAGCTTAGTAGAATAAGTAGAAATTAAGAGAAATCTCATTCCTGTAAATAATTCCAATAAAATCAAGAAAATATGTGTGGATTTTCAGAATGGCTACTAAAAATATTGTCACCCAGCGACCCATCAGTGGGTTGCAATCCATAGTTTAAGAAACGCTGACCTAAACAGTGTTGTATTTGTTAAAAAGATTTTGTCAATCTCGCAGCAAGCCGTTCTCTCTCCATGCATGGTGATGTGAAAAGTAGTGTTAGTATTGTCGTTCTAATTGGAATGCGATCAATATCGAACCTTACAAATGTTAATTTGAAAGCTTTAAGCTTAATCACTCAGAAAAGTCATTTGTGCATATATGTGCTTGGACGGAAGTTTGACACAATAAGAGTTAGGGCGCCTCCATAAAGTACGTCACAGGAAGGTGATGCGTGACAATGTTAACGCCGAATGACGTTCGAGCTGTGATGGAAAGTAAAGCGTTGCGTAATTTGTTTTAGTTTTCCCTTCATGCACTATGTGATCGTGATCATGTAATAAATATCATTACGACAATGATTTTTCATTAGGGGCTAACTGACTTGATCGATTTCTCTTCGTCGACTCTGTCTTTCGCTAATAACTTTATCAAAACAAACAAAATCATTAATCTTTTTGTTTCTATGGCAACATGTAGTAGTCTTCTTTGCATTTCAACCAAAAAAATTGGAAAATTCAACACACATTCTGTGATAACACAAAGAGAGGATCGATGAAGAGAACTCGAAAATGTCAGTAAGGCCCAGATAAAAAATCAGTGTCGATAACGTCGTTTAAGTATAGCCAGTTGCATTGCGACAATGCAACTTCCAAAAATTTATGTAAATATTTGACTAATGGAAGATAGTACGGTGCCTACTATGCATCCTATCTACACTTAAAACTAACTTACGCAACTAACATAAATACCTTAAACCTAAATGATTTCTTACAGTGTACAATAGGACCGTAACAATATTACTTCTTGTTTTGTCAGCGATGTACACAAAAGATCGAGTAGAAATGAGGCATTATTGAGTGTCGCATAAGAATGCTTCAGTTAGATTTCCACACCTATTGTCCACCACAAAGATGTCTGCATGAAGTTCCAATCGACAACAGTTAGATTTTGATTTTTTTTATCATACACGGTTTGGACGAGCTGGGTTGAAATTGAATCGATAGAAAACTAAACAAAAACGAATAAAATCAGCCGAATGATTAGCTTATGATTGTTCACAAAAAAAAACCCACAGCTCAGTTGAGATTCAAATGTAGTAGGTACATATAGGTAGTCCTTGCCTGCACGATGAAGACCTTTTCAGCTAAGCTAACAAGACAATTTGGTTATCATGAGTTATCGGATCATTACGGATCAATGAGAGTATATTACAGGTGGGGAAGAAGAAGAGATGGCTATGCATTAGTAAGCAAAGAAAAATGTAAACACAAATAGTGACGTCACTATTTGACACGCGTTCTTATGGGAGCTCGCTTTGCTTGTAGTAGTGACATGTTTTGCACCAGACACGGATCTCACGCACACGAAGTATCGTCTTCCCCACCTCTATTAGACTCTCATTGATTACGGATTGTTCGTACCAATGCTCAAACATATTGTTTGACTCGATCGAATTTTCATTAGTGTGAAATAGATGTTTACTCAAGAAAACTTTAGGTTATAAGTACACAGGATCAAATATTTGACAATGAATGAAGTCAAGAAAAAAACATCTGTTTTTTTTTCTTCTTGGCTGGACGTTCTTTTCGGTCAAACATTTGAGCCTGTGTACAGACAGGCATTTTTAGCCTGATAAAGCGCGAGCAGGTACCTACTTATTGGTTGCATCGTTATAAAATGCAACTTTCAAAAAACAGTGTTGTTTAACGAGTGAACAAGTCATGAAGTACTACATAGTACGTATAGTGTTACTTACAAACTAACTTAACCTAAACCCAGTGCCAGTGATTGATTGGGCGTAAGACATAAGTATACGTAATTGGTTTTTTTTTTCTTGTTTTGGCAGCGATGCATAAGAGAAAAAAAAAACAATGCGCCTTGAGTTCAAACGCAGAATGTTCCGTTCCGATTAGAATTTGTAGGTATGTACTGTCTATTCTTTTTAACACGATCAAACCACCTAAGGAGTGTATCGAAAATTACCTATAAATGTTCAAAATGCTGTATCTCGAAACATGGTTGGTCTTTTTATTCCGGTTCTTCTATAAAATCTTCACAATATAGTTAAGTTTAGAGCAGCCTGAAGAAATTTTGATAATTTTAAGTATTATTGAAAATATGGTTCAATTAGTACATCACACCAAATAACAATCTGAACACAATGCTATTTTTTTTTCTATTTATTTACCGTTTAAATCATTTGGAGCGTAAAAAATGTGTACGGGGGAAAATCTGCAAAATAAAAACTATTACTAGCAGTAATGTATGCATAACATATCACTCTTCCACATTATTGTAAAAATATATATGAAACTGTTGAATTTCTACGCATAACAGTCCCAAAATAAAATGTATACGCAAAATTAATGCTTTAGACATTTTCAGTTATTTACTTCACTTAATACCATGAATATTTCAATGCTACACTGAAAATTCTATTCTTTTATGTTGACATTACGTTCCAGCTGGAACAGAACTTGTTTTCCACTTGAATGAAAATTGTAGCTTCTTCACAACTATAAAGCAAACATAGCGTATATTCAACTTAACTAAAGTTATAACCAAGTGGCTCAATTGTCGTGTAGCATGACAAAGCCGACGTTATATGCTGTGCTAACGATGAGGATGTTGAATAGAGTGACTGGTATATTTTATCGGATGATACTTGCATTGCCGATCTACGCCCAATTGTCCCATGTTGTATGGGAATCCCATATAACTAACGTAGAACCGTAGTGCAGCATTCAGGTAAGATCATATTTAACGTAAACTCGCACACAAAAAGCGTGATTCAATATGAAAGTAGCCTATTTTTTGTTGTACAATTTTCAAGAGTACCGTGAATTGATGAGTGAATGAATTGATTCTTATTTATCCATTCACTCACCTGTCTCACGAAAGATTGTAAGAAAAAAACGACATTTCCTTCAATTGCACAACGAAAAACAAACATCGAGACTTTTAGGTAAAACCCAGTTTGCGAGAAAGGTATTTCTTGAACAAGTTAGTGGGTTGGTGAATGAGTTTTTCATTGAGTGGGATGAAATATTGAGTAGATGAGTTAGTTAGTCTATAAGTTAGTGAGTTGGAAAATGTTTGAGTTGGCGAGTGAGTAGGTGAGTGAGTGAACTGATGTGTTAATGAATTGGTAAATGAGAGTTGCTGAATAAGTATTTTGAGAATTGAATTAAGTAATGGTG
Source organism: Aedes albopictus (assembly GCF_035046485.1). Taxonomy (NCBI): domain Eukaryota; kingdom Metazoa; phylum Arthropoda; class Insecta; order Diptera; family Culicidae; genus Aedes; species Aedes albopictus. Next base: position 16,629,035 of record NC_085137.1, read on the forward strand.
AGTGAATGATTGGATGAGGGAGCAATCAAGGGAGTGAATTTAAGGTTTTTTGACTTGATGAATGATGAATGCTTTGAACCAAGTTATGCTGCCTACCGCAACATTAAAGGGGGGCGTGAGGTGAGGGCATGAATTTCATTACCCGGTTTGTGGACATATGCCATCCTCATTATACCTTATGCAGGGTCACCACTATCATTCACGCACACACGTTTACTCACATATTCAATCACATTCTCATTAATCGGCTCACTCACTCGCTTACCCATTGACTTACTTAACAACTCATTAAATAAGTAACTCACTACATCACTCACTAACTTACTCATGCACTCATTTACTTACACCTTCATTTACTTACTGGTTCACTCAGTCACTACTTCACCTACTTAATAGCTCACTCATTCACTCATTTAATCATTTGCTCAATCTTTTATCAACTCAGTCACTAATCAATATTTCAACTCTACACCTCACCCACTAACTCATTACATGACTCACTAATAGGTTCGCTCACTTACTAACACATGCATTTAGCAACACACAATCTCATTAAATTATTAACTTACTGCATCACTTACTAACTCATTACATCACTCACTAACACGTTCACTCACGCACTCACCCACTCATTAAGTTATTAACTCACTACATCACTCACTAACTCAATTTTACCCACACATTCACTCACTAACAGACTCACTCACTCACTAATCCACCAACTCACTACCTCCTGTCTCGCTCACTCACTCATTTACTTGTCAGCTCACTACATTACTCACTAGCTCACTATATTTCTCACTTACACACTCATTCATTTACTCAATAACATTCATTTATTGACTACCTTTTTTTTATTCCTGTTCGGGTTTGTCACTGCCACCACTGCAGTTTTTAGATCTATTGTGACATTACCCGTATCCTTAGTGTAGTGCATGTCGCATTACTCAATTGCCATTGAGGAGTAATAAAGTATCGATTTTGATACAGTTTTTGTTTTGTTTTCTTAGAAAACAAAACAAGAGTACTGATATTGGCCATGCATCGGAAATCTAGCATCTTCCTTGTTTTACTGCTAAATTCTCCCCAGTAGGAAATTTAGGACCCGGATTTTAACATTAGCAGTAATATCATTCCAATAATGGAACATGTAAAGTAAAGTTGGCAAACTCAGTTTTATTCAAAAACTGGAAGGCACCAAAACAATAGTAGTAAGGACTAAATACTATAATTCCTTGAATTACCAGAGCACATATTCCAAAAGTGAAAAATAGGACGACACTAGATTTCGGTTTGGTAGATCTTTCACCACAACGCAACCCGAAAAAGGCGATCTACCCACGCTACGGGCTCCGTTAAAGATCGAGCATCTTTTAAACCCCTCAACCATTCATCCCTCAGCACGGGTCGTCTGACACCTTGGATTGGGGTTACCTGTTTGGTGAACTTTTACCCCCGGAACAGGTGGTCCGTAGTGCTATTCTAAGCCGGCAACTACACGGGCCTCAATTCACTACCTTACTAATTCACTCATTTACTAACTAACAGGCTCATTCTTTAACAGACTCAGTCACTTACTCACTTGCTTATTTAATCACTAATTAAATCACACATTCACTCACTAACAAGCTCACGTATTCATCAACTCACTAACTCACTAGTCCACTCAATCGTATACTTATTAATTCACTACTTAGTGAAGTACTGGCTCAGTAAATCATTCACTTGCCTTTTTATTCCCACTGATGAACTTCCCTACTCACTAACTCTCATACTCACTATTTTACCGAGGTAAAAACAAGGTGAAAGTTAGTGAATTGGTAAGTGTGTGTGCGTGTGTGAGCTGCCCCATGAATGAGTGAGTTAGTGAGTGAGTCAGCTGGTGACTGAGAATGTTATAGAGATTTTGGCAGAGAGCTATTCCGTGAATTTGAGTATGTTAGTATGAGAATATGAGAATTAGAGAGTAAGTGTGTACGAATTAGTGAGTCAGTGAGTGAGTTGATGAATTAATGAGAATGTGAGATCTGTTCCGTGGGAGTCTGTATATTAGTGAGTTAGTAAGTGATTTATTCAGTGAGTTAGTTAGCGAGTTAATGAGTGATTAAATGAATGAGTAAAATGCCGAATGAGGGCGTTAATGATTGAGTGAGCAACAGTTGACATCTTGTGCAACCCACTCGAACTTACATGATGGATGTACACTGAGCAAAAAAATAACTTAAGTTTTACTGGAAATCTTAAGTCGTTTTTTTCTATCTTACTTAGTATTTGAAATTATAACGATTGGTTAGTGAAACTGTTCCACTGTAAAAATTCGATAGTATTTAAGTGATTTTTTTACCACACAATTATGTGAAATTTAAGTAAATTTTCAATATGAATGTAGTAGGTTTTTGCAACTGTTTAGTCTATATGAAAGGCATTCAAAAATTTGGTTCTTCTCTGGAGTTCATCAAATGGTTTCCTCAAAGAATAGAAAACAATGTAGATCATAAAACATATTGCCGTCGTCATACTCAAGCATGGTTCGTTAGTGATGGGTGACAACTACACGCTTTTATTTTGCATGCATTCGACTGCAGCAAAATCCACTTCAAAACCATATACATTTTAATATACAGTATCGGACAATAAAAATGCACCAAAGCCGTTTTCCCATACAAACTAGTCAACTTTGGATTGCCATATCTCAGTTATGTCTCAACCGATTGTTTTCATTTTTCTGTGACGAACTACAAAACATTTCAATATTCAAAAACTATTGAAAAACTTCAGTGATAACTATTGATACAAAAGTTACAGATAGGTAGAATTTTGACAATAAAAATGCACCAAGACAAAAAATTATGTAGCCAAAAATGTTGAAGTCAAATCTCTATGGTGTCTTCGGCAAATATGTTTCTTGTGTGATGACCAATAAATTTGCTGAAGACACTATAGCTATCTGACTTCAGCATTTTTAGCTACACAATTTTTTGTCTTGGTGCATTTTTATTGTCAAAATTCAACCTATCTGTAACTTTTGTATCAATAGTTATCACTGAAGTTTTTCAATAGTTTTTGAATATTGAAATGTTTTGTAGTTCGTCACAGAAAAATGAAAACAATCGGTTGAGACATAACTGAGATATGGCAATCCAAAGTTGACTAGTTTGTATGGGAAAACGGCTTTGGTGCATTTTTATTGTCCGATACTGTACAATACAGTGCAACATTTTCGATAGCTTTTCTTTGGAGTTTCACTAAGTTTTCAAGCGGATTTCACTCAGGTCATGTAAACTCACTGAAAAATCATTTTCGAGCGGTTACTTAACTTATTCCAGTGAAATAAAAATGTTATTTCCTCTCATATAGTTGAGTCAAATTTCCCATTCAGTCATGATTTTTTTACGTACCTTGATGGTTTACGTCACGTGTAAATTCCTATTTTTTTAAGAGTGAATGCCCAAACATCTCGATGGAATTGTTATTAGTGTGAGACAGATGTTTGCTCAAGAAAATATTTGACAAGAAATGAACTATAGAGAAACAAAATATCTATTTGACTTTTTTTTTGGTCTAATATTTGTCCCTGTGTACTATAACTATACAGGCATTTTTATGCTATGATAAAGTGTGAGTACCTAGGGTATGTGTGCCATCCGTAATCTCACGCTCCCATATTCATCCTATTCGAAAACAAGCGATTACGGCACCGATTGATTCCATTATTTTTGTTTTCATGCGTGCTTACTTCTAACAAAAAAAAAATACAAAAATAAGAACCAAAACAAACAGCGCTAGCCTTTGTTTTTCGTAGGATGAAAATGGAAGCCACATGCTTAATAAGGGAACCAATTCTTCATTACACCAACAAAGCTAGCCATGAAAAAGCTTGACACTTCTCGGGGAATAAATAAATAAATAAATAAATAGGGCACTGCATGAAATTATCTCCTTCTCTTTCACTCTTACAGAAATTTTGTAAACAACAAGGTCAAGAAATGTCAAAATCCCATATAGAGCTTGCTGACGTTTATTCACCTCTCTCTTTCAAGCATGCAGGCGGGATAGGATATGTTTTCATCGGGAAACCTTTCCTGATGGCAACAAATCCTATTCCGCCTACATGTTTGAAAGAGAAAGGTGAATAAACGTCAGCAAGCTCTATAAAACCAAAACAATGCAGTGTCCTACACTCAGCGAAAAAAAACTAGCGAAATCCATCGAAATACCTTATGAAAATTTGCTATAACTAATTCTTATAGATGACATAAGAATACCTTATCAAAATTGATCGTGCTTACTATGACAAATTTCATAAGATAGACTTATGAAAAGAACAAAAAAATCTTAAAATGATGCAGACTGGATTCGATCCATGAACGTCGGGATCACCGAGCCCGTGTTTTATCCACACAGCTACCAACGCTATATATTCTACCTTATCGATCTTGTTGCCGTCCTTTTCATGCTCATGATACATCTGTCAAAATGACTTGAGAGTTAAAAGTCGTTTTGAGGTTAGGTTCGTTGGTGTAATAAAAAATTTACGAAACGACAACACTGTTGATATTGACACTAATACTCAAGGGCTTGGACCACAAACTCATGGGTTTGTGCTTGGACGCAGCCTCCTGTCAAATTTTCATTCATTAAATGAGCGATCAGCTGATCCGAACCGTCTCATAAAATGGCTCATACCCTACCCATTGGTTGCATCGTTATGAAATGCAACTTCCAAAAATTACAAATATACCATAAACCTGTAAAAGTACCAAGAACTAGTACGTATAATGTTGCTTACAAACTAACTTAACCTAACCTCCAGTGCTACATGATTCCACGCAAGATCATATAATAGGATTTCTTCTTGTTTTTCCAGCGATGCATAAGAAAGAGAAAACAACATTTTTATAGCTTGGGGGTGATACACAAATTATGTCACGCTAAAATCGATATTTTTCAGCCCCCCTCCCCCCTATGTCACACTTTTTGTATGGGACCTCGACAATTTTTGTATGGGTCGTCACGTTATGCAAAACCCCCCCTCCCCCTAAAAGCGTGACGTAATTTGTGCATGGCCCCTTGAGTTCAAACGCTATTCTTAACATTCATGGTCTTGGTGTTAAAGTTTTTTTTAGCTCAGCCAACGATGGAACCATCGTCGACGAAAAAAAAAACTGAACTGTAAACAGCGCTTAACGGATCAACGGAAATGTGTCCACCTCTGTTTAAGGGAACCAATTCTTCATTACACCAACAAAATGCTTGACACTTCTCGGGTCATTTTGACAGATCACACATATGTACGAAAAAGACGAATCATATATAGTAATTTTGAGGTTAGGTTCGTTGATGTAATAGAGAATTTACGAAACGACAACACTGTTGATATTGATACTAATACTCAAGGGCTTGGACGCAACCTCCTGTCAAATTTTCATTCATGAAATGAGCGATCAGCTGATCCGAACCGTCTCATAAAATGGCTCATTACCCTACTTATTGGTTGCATCGTTATGAAATGCAACTTCCAAAAATTGCAAAAACAAAATAAGTCCTGTAACAGTACGAAGTACTAGTACGTATAATTTTGCTTACAAACTAACTTAACCTAACCTCCTAACCTGCTAGATAATTCCGCGCAAGATATTATGATTTCTTCTTGTTTTGCCAGCGATGCATAAGAAATAGAGAACAGCATTATTATAGCTTGAGTTCAAACGCTATTCTTTATAACATTCATGTAAAGTTTACTCATGGTCTTGGTGTTAGAGTTTTTTTTAGCTCAGCCAACGATGCACTGAGAGGATATTTAATTTTGATTTCACTGGAAAAAGTCAAGTAACCGTTCAAAAATTAATTTTTCAGTAGACTTACATGAACTAAGTGAAAGCCGCTTGAAAACATAGTGAAACTCCAAAGAAAAGTTATTGGAAATTTCGCACTGCATCGTATTATAAATTGTATATGGTTTTCAAGTGGGTTTTACTGCAGCCGATAGTATACAAAATAGAAGTGTGTTGTTGTCATCCATCACTAACGAACTATGCATGAATGTGATGATTCCAATATATTCTGTGATTTCCGATGTTCCCTTTCTTTCAAGGGAACCATTTGGTGGTCTACGATCGCAGGGAGACGGACCAAATTTTTGAATTAACCTTTTTTAGTATAAGCCAATTAATAATAATAGCAAAAATCAGTGCATTTATACTTAAAACATATTTTAAATTAAAATGATTTGGCAGTGACAAATTTCACTTAAATTTTACTGGATTTTTTCAGTAGAATATTTTTACTAACTAATCATTTAAGTTTCAAATGTTAAGTTAGATGGAAAAAATCTACTTGAGATTTCCAGTAGAATTTAAGTGAATTTTTTGCTCAGTGTGGACGTAAAAAAAAAGGACGCGCGGTGTATTCATCTACACATACAAAATAGGGCTCGTCCATAAACTACGTAGAATCTCAGAGGGGTCTGGCCACAGTCTACGCTGCATACAATTTTCAAAAATTTTGTATATAGACAAAAGTCTACGTAGGGGGATGATGGGGGCCTGAGATGGCCAAAAATGAGTATACGTAGTTTATGGATAGCGTCATAGAGAGACATTCTATAGATATTCAGTAAAATTCTAGGTATGAATTGTTTTCTCAGTGTGCTGCTTCATCTGTCCTCTGTCCTGCCTGATGGTATCTTATGCCAGACATCATTTGCACATCACATCCGCCTCGGAATTTAAACAAACGATAATAAAATAAAACTTAATGATTATTTTATTATTGCACGAGCCTCTCCTCCCGACGACAAGTGTTCCTTCTTGCGGGAAGAGTGCGAGAGGTGTGCGATAAGACGCTTCACGAGGAGAGAAGTAGTGAGAAGGGTAAACTACGCTGAATAAACACTAGACGAGTCTTGCCTGCTAGAGGATGATGATGACGATGAGGCTTCGCAAGTTACAGATCTGTCTGGCTGTCTGCCAGTTGGAAATCAAGGAAGGTGGCTGGTTGAATCTTACCTCGGACGGACTTATATAGCCCATGCAGTAAACGCATTGCTGTTCATCAAGACTATGTTGGAGGGGTCTGGGTTCGACTCTTGACCGGATCAGACACTTTTTTAAAAAGAAGTTTTTTTTCGCATTCAGTGTCTTCGTGAATAAGAAAATTGTCAATTGGCACAGTTGACAACTGTGGAAGTGCTCCAAGATCACTATGCGGAGAAGCAGACTCTGTCCCAGTTGGACTTCAAGAAATAGGGTATTGGTTCTCTTCTTAAGCATGTGGCTCCCATTTTCATCCTACGAAAAACAAAGGATTGAAGCGCTGTTTGTTTTGTTTCTTATTTTTGTATTTTTTGTTAGAAGTGAGCACCCATGAAAACAAAAAGAACGGAATGAATCGGTGCCGTAATCGCTTGTTTTCGAATAGGATGAATATGGGAGCGTGAGATTATTGATGGAACACATACCCTAGAACCAGCAGAAGTGGAATCCTTCAAATTGTGTCTCCCGAGGAGGCAGTGTAGCAAATGCGCCAGAACCCAGCACGACGACGCGACGTGGTGAAACATTTGCACCTGGAATCTATGAAGTGAAACGTTAATTACAAGCGTCTTGTACAGCCGGTCGAAGTGTCTTTCCATCTCAACTGGAATCCCTTCAGGGTTCGATGGAAGTTTAGAAGGGATGCGATGGGAACAGAAACGGAGGTGGTAACACAAACTATTGCGATAAACTATGACGGCGGTAATCACCGTTTGATGACGATGACGACGATGGAAAATGCAGCCCAAGATTGTGAGGTGAGAGGCTGGATTCGTTGGAGATAAGACAAGATGATGCAGAAATTAAGTGGATGGATGAAGCGCATTTGAATTTGTTAATCGCTCAATTGAATGCTTGAAATGCTTTTTAAAGCTGCCTCCGTGATGAATCTGTAGTTGAGTCTCCTGCTGAGTCTCCTTTATTGATTCTGTTAAAAGTTTTTTTAAAGCTCTGTGAATTGTTTTGTATTTATGGACAGGCTTGTCCCAAAACTTATTTTGAGCTTGGGTATTACAAGTGAGCAAGAACAAAGTGAAAAATACACTGTAGTTTAAAGCCTTCTTCATAAGGTTTGTGCACCTAAAGAGCACTGTTGAAGCGAGATTTAAATCCTTAAATATCGGTAGAAATACGTCTAGCCATTTCATCTTAACTTTCTACAGTAAGTTTTGTTATGTATGCCATGCAACTTTTTTGAATTTTATTATATTAACTTGAACACCATTTCTGAGATGCTACAAATGTGAAGCAAGCATCATGGGATAGCACAAATTTATTTGATACATCATGTGGTAAATCGTCATAGCAGGAAGATTGCTGCATGACTATAATGGAGTTTATATGACATGTAATTCTCATTATTTCTATCCAGGGCCAGGTCAAAGGAGGGGCCGGGGAGGCCAGGGCTCTAGGCCCCCACAATTAGGGGCCCTCCACAAAAACCGTTTTTGATTGCTGAACATTAACTTTATTGATCATTTTACTCAAGTTCTGTTCAAAAACAAAGAAAAACTTTTTTCCTCATCGCATGTGCACCTCCGAAGGGCCTCCATATCCGCTCCGACCCCGGGCCCCCACAATCCTTGATCCGGACCTGTTTTTATCTATGCAGACCGGACTGCTAGTGGAGTAGTGGAAGTAAGGGGTCTTTAACTCCATCTACGAGAGAAAGATGATATGTTGGAGTGTGAGAAAGTCCGAGTCATCACAAATCCGAATGTCGTCAATAAAGCGTTATCTCAGATCATCGTCCACTGTCTTTGACCTAAAGTGAATGAGTTCGTGAGAAGTTATCAAACCGGCTTCGTCGACGGCCGGTCGATACCGAACCGCAGATCTTCACCGCACGCGTTTATCGATTTCAGGGCGGCGTATGACTGTTTCAAACACACAGAACTATGGAAAATCATGAACGAATACGGCTTTTCCGGGAGTTCTCTAGACTGATCAAAGCGATGAACTGTGTAAAAATGGTTTCTGGCCTGCTTCTGGTTTCTGCCTAGTTCATTCTCGCCGGGGACTACGACAACATCGCCCTGGATGGTGCCATGCGACGAGCCGGGCTGAACAGCCAGGGCACGATTTTCATGAAATTCGGCCATTTGAATCTTGCCGATTTTGGCTACCCCGGTTAAGTAATTGGTGTAGAATGAAGAAACACAGTACCTCTTGGCAGCCAACGACCCGCTTGCGAGGACGTTTACATAACCATGTGATGTCTAGAGGAGGTTTCCGACTTGGGAAGTGCTGCTCCAAGGTGGCCTCCATTTTCATCCTACGAAAAACAAAGGATTGAAGCACTGATTGTTTTGTTTCTTATTTTTGTATTTTTTGTTAGAAGTGAGCATGCATGAAAACAAAAAGAACGGAATCATTTGGTGCCGTAATCGCTTGTTTTCAAATAGGATGAAATTGGAAGCGTGGGATTACTGATGGCACACAACCCTACCTGGGTTTCTGGAGGAATTATTGCAGATACCTCAGGTTCTACGTATGCGCAATACAACGAAGCATACATAAGTATATTTGCCTCCTATACCAACATGTCTCGTTGAGCTGTTTGTTGGCTACGATTGACGGACTATTACACAAACCCACAGGTGGCAGGAAGAATGAATCTTTCTTGTATACTGTTAAACCATGAGAGGCAGAGAACGTTCTGATAAAAAGAGTTCTTCCGCCTTGCTTTTGGGTAAGATCAAGGGTAAGATATGGAAGGCATTCGTGAACTGATCAGCTTTTGAATTAAACTCTACACTACGGAAGTGCAATCCTCAAGGATGGAATCATGAAAGTTAGCGGTCGACTTAGTGATTCTCAGGAGTCAGAAGACAGCAAACACTCAATCTCATAGTCAGCTCACTACACGTTCACCGTTAACTTCTACAGCATTGCCGCGAGACACTACTAGACGCTATAGCGTATACAATAGTACCCAACTTTGACGGTAACATTACGCGGTAGATTTTTATAGCTACTGCTCTAGAAGAAAGAATTGTTGCAAAAAATTGCATAATTTCTTGAAATGTTATAGCTCGAGACCAGCACCAATCCGGCCTTTGCCGGGTATATCCGGTCAGTCCCAGGACAATCTGCAACTAACTAGGGATGTAGTGTAGGGTGGAAGGGATACGGTAGTCTAAGATATCAATATTTTACTGAAACATATTATTTAAAACTGGTACAGTTCACTGAGTTTACTATACTCGGTTGATATACAATGAAGTTTGATATGCAAAATGGTGCGTCGACAACCTGGAGCTTCCACCATAATTATGGCCCCCACAAGTTCCTGCCTCACATTTCCACGGCTCAATCGATGACAGACTGCTGGCTCGAACAGCTTTCATTCTGGCATCCGCTGTATCACATCAGCTATCTAAGATAGCAGCCCCACAAACGCGATGTAGGCAGCGCGACCCCGGTAAGGTAGCCTGTCGAAGCCTTTCAACAATACGAAAAAAGAGGCTAGAAAAAGAAATGCGAACGATACTGTCGAAAACCCGGCCCGGCAACGTAATAAATACTATGATTGGAAACTCGGTACCTGCTACGTCGGGACCTTCAATGAACCTGGATGCATGAGCGTTTTGATTGGTGGTTTGTGCCACGGGCCTGGTATGCGTGACTGCTAATTAGGAAGTTCGGTGATCCAAATCTGGCAAACATGAATTCAGGGCGGGTGATCCCGTCGCCAACACATCAGATGAAGAGAGTTATGAGGTGGAAGTCGAACAACGAGCGGATCTGCCTGTTGAGGATTCGAGGCAAATTCTCTAAATACAACCTGATCAATGACAATTGCCATGACGTGAAGGATGCGTGTTACGAATGCCTGGACAAGACCTATGGAGAATGTCCAAAATATGGCCTAAATATCAACATTTGTGACGCCAACTCTCATGTCAGGAGAGAGGACTTTTTTCGTCCAATCATCGGTACGGAGAGCTTCACTCCGTTACAACGGCCTGAGATTACGCTTGTAAATAATGAAAATAAGCTCTCCCCCGCCGTGAAAACAGCTTATTTCGTATCCCTGAAACGAAAATTACGAACCGTGATGACACCAAAACGGTGAAGTTTGCAGCCAAAACGACCACGCGCTGTTATATAGTCGACACTTTTCGGATGTCATTGATTTTAGAACTTCCGGAGGTCCCAACATTGAGTAATATAACTATTTCGTAGAGATTCGAGTTCGCATTTCAACATCCAGCGATTTTCAGCAGACGATACGATAGCTGACTATCGCCAGAAGCTGGACGGGCGAAACGAAAGCGATAATCTCAACACTGTGTGGGATTCTATCTACGGAGCGAAAAGTACGATAGCACGGGAGGTGATAAACACTGCTCAAAGACGACCCAGGAATGGATGGTTCGACGAGGAGTGCCAGAGGGTAACGGACGAAATGAACCTAGCCGGAAGCCGGATTCTGGTGTAGGGGACTCGACTTGTCAGATCAGGGAGCGAATATAAGTAGCCGAAAAACGAATCTACAGCAAAAAAAGAGAGCATGAGGGAAATGTGATTGCTCATTTGAAAGAGACTGAGGAACAGAATGATATACGAAACTGTCAATGGTGTGAGGTGAAAAACAGCACCTTCTCACGTCATGTGAAACGACCGTGATGGAAACTTGTTGACAGACAAAACAATGGTAGAGCAAGCACTTGGAGGAATTGTTTAACGATGGCAATGGAAGAGCTATAACGGTCAATTCCCGTCAACGACAACGAACAGGATGTAGAATCTCCAACGCTAGACGGGGCCAACAAGACAGCCCCATTAGTGAACTGAAGAACAACAAGGCTGCTGGGAAGGTCGAACTCCTGGCTGAGCTTCTCAAGCACGGTAGTGAGCAGCTATATCAATACTTACACCGTATTATTTTGAAGGAATGGGAAGAGGATGAATTGCCTGCTAGTAAGTAGGATGGTCTGATTTGCCTTGTATACAAGAAAGGGCAAAACGGGAGAGTACGAGATACACTGGAACCTCTTTTTATGCACATGGCTGGGACTGCATAAATTAAAAATGTGCATAAATTAAAAAAAGGCATAAAAAGAGGGAAATTTATGCATAAATTAAGTTTGGGCTTTAATTAGAAAATCTAGTTTGCGAGAACAGATCTTGCTCCTGGGCAGATGAGGTGGGGCTAAGGGGGTTTCCAGAATGTTCCCAGAGAGCCCAAAAAGGGGGTTCCAAGGGGCTTCAGGGGCGTTTTAAGGGGTTGTTTCGGGGGGTTTGAGGAGCCTTACAAGGGTGTTCTGTCAAGATTTTTTGGTGTTTTCATGGGATTACGGAGAATTCTGGGGTATTTCAATAGTATTAAGTGGGTTTCAGGGGCGTTCCAAGGAGCTTTAGGGGCAATTCAAGGGATCTCAGGAGACTTTAAAGGGTGCATGAGGTTTGAGGGACGATTTAAGGTATTTCAGAGTCTGCTCTGAAACTTCCTGAAATGCCTCAAAAATCCCCCTTGAACCCCCCGGCGACCCCATGTAACGCACCTGAGAGGCTTCGAAACCCAAGAGAACTTCTCCGTAACGCTACCGTAACGCCTCTGAATCCCCCGAAAATGTTCTGAAACGTCTTGAAATGCCCCCAAAATGCCTTTCAAATCCCCTCGGACCCCATGTAACGCACCAGAGAGGCTCCGAACACCCCGAAAACTCCTCCGTAACGCATAAGTAACGCCTCTGCATCCCGCCGAAAATGCTCTGAAACATCTTGAAATGCCTCCAAAATCCCCAATAAACCCCCTCCGACCCCATGTAACGCACCTGAGAGGCTCCGAACCCCACGAAAACTCCTCGTAACGCTTAAGTAACGCCTCTGCATCCCGCCGAAAATGCTCTGAAACGTCTTGAAATGCCTCCAATATCCCCCTTAAACCCCCTCGGACCCCATGTAACGCACCTGAGATGCTCCGAACACCCTGAAAACTCCTCCGTAACGCTTCCGTAACGCCTCTAAATCACGCCGAAATGCTCTGAAACGTCTTGAAATGCCTCCAAAATCCCCCTTAAACCCCCTCCGACCCCATGTAACGCACCAGAGAGGCTCCGAACCCCACGAAAACTCCTCGTAACGCTTAAGTAACGCCTCTGCATCCCGCCGAAAATGCTCTGAAACGTCTTGAAATGCCTCCAAAATCCCCCTTAAACCCCCTCGGACCCCATGTAACGCACCTGAGAAGCTCCGAACACCCCGAAATCTCCTCCGTAACGCATAAGTAACGCCTCTGCATCCCGCCGAAAATGCTCTGAAACGTCTTAAAATGCCTCCAAAATCCCCCTTAAACCCCGTCGGACCCCATGTAACGCACTTGAGAGGCTCCGAACACCCCGAAAACTCCTCCGTAACGCTTCCGTAACGCCTCTGAATCACGCCGAAAATGCTCTGAATCATTTTGAAATGCCTCCGAAATCCCCCTTAAACCCCCTCGGACCCCATGTAACGCACCTGAGAGGCTCCGAACACCCCGAAAACTCCTCCGTAACGCTTCCGTAACGCCTCTGAATCACGCCAAAAATGATCTGGAATGTCTAAAAAAAATCCTCCAAAACCAAAACCCCTAAAAACGCCTCCATAACGGCTTTGAAACCAGCCTAAAATGCTCTGAGACTCCCGAAATGACTCCGAAATCCCCTTAAGACCCACTCGGAGCCCATGTAACGCACATGAGACCTTCGGACACACCCAAAAACGAACCTGTAACCTTCCTTTGCTCTCATCTGTACACACCCCCCGGTCGCCGTTGCAATAGTTCCTGGCATTATTAAATATTCTTATGCACACTATTGGTTCTGAGCAGCTCTCCCTCTTTTTATGCAGGGCATAAAAAAAGGTGCATAAATTAAAAGTGCATAAAAAAAACATGCATAAAAAGAGGTTTTAGTGTACAAAGAAATAACACTTTTCAATTCAGTATAAAATTGTCCAGAATTCTGTTAAACAGGTCGAGGCCGATTGAGGGGTCATTCGGCGGGTTTTCGTGAGGGCCGATCAATGACGGATCAAATGTTCACCCTGCGGCAGCTTCTCGATAAATTTCTGGAGTACAACTTGCAGATCTAACATCTGTTGATTTCAAGACGGCGTACGACTCAGTGATTAGAAACGAGTTAGGGTATCACGCCACTTGGGTGGTGGCTTTTATATTCGTCTGTTTGCCACAGTCAATTTTGAACCAATTGACTTGAAATGTTGTACACGGGTAGATACTATACCTATCTCACCACATTCCAAATGTTGTGTCAATTGGTTCAAATTTGACTGAGTTATAGTGGAAAACAGACGAATATAGAAGCCACCGCCCAAGTAGCGCGATTCCCTATGGCATATTATGATCGAACACGGTTTTCCGGCGAAACTGATTAGACTGATTCGTGCGACGACGCTTGGCGGATCAAAATCAATTCTACGGGTTGCCGATAGATTTTCATCATCGTTCGTTACCTTAGACGGATTGAAGCAGAGTTATGCTCTGTCGAACTTACTGTTTGACATAGGCGCAGTCACATATGATCCTGGGCTTTACGGACGATATCGACCGTCGGGCAGTAGAGGAGACGATCATACTTTTTAAGAGGGAGACTGCGAGAAATGGACTTACGATTAACACTACAAAGACCAAGTACATGATTGCTAGTGGTCAACGTCGATCCGCCCGTGGTAGTGGTGACGAACTGGTGCTACACTGCAAATTTTGTTTACTGGTATTCAGCAAACTTTGCTGATTTTTTTTGTGCTGATTTCATTTAGTAATGCGAATCTACTGAATATCAGCAATTATTTTTCAACTTGCTGAACCATCCAGCAATTTTGACAGTTGATCAGCAATGTTGCGCTGAAATTCAGCAAAAATTTTGCTGAAATTCAGCAATTTATTTTGTTGATTTTTTTTGTGCTGGAAGCGTTTCAAAAGATTTGGTGTGTAGGTGGTGAAAAGATTGATTTTTTTACGAATATGTTTATATTGATACTCCAGAGGCACGGAAATTTGTGCCATCGCCATGAGTACGAGCCTATTCATTATTTACCTGAGAAAGAGGAAAGGGAGGAATAACAGATGGGATAGGGAAAGGGAAGGTAAGGAAATAGGGTCAACATAATCGCATAAGCGTACCACAACGGGTTCAAACAGCGCCCTGAAAAGAGCACTGCAAAAAAAGCATAAAGCGTAAAGTAAGCCTAAAGCTACTTGCCACAACGGGTTCAGAACAACAGAACATCCTTAAGATTCAGGTTCCTAAGGTCAGTTTCACTTAATCAAGTGTTTACCGAGTACTCGAAAATGCAGTTGCGTAAAAACTGGGTAGTTACATATCAAATGATTCAAAGTTCCACAGTCGGATTCTCAGCTAAGATATATAAATGAAGTAGCCTGTTGAGGCTTGTGATGGACAAAATCTTAAGTAGAAAAAGCACATAGAGTTATCTCAATTGCGTTTCTGCTACGAGATCCCTCAAAAGTGTTGGCAAGACTCCCGCATGGGGGCATCCACAAACATTCAATTTCCTAATCGCTGCTTGACGTAATGCCGAGAAAAGATGTTGGTTTTTGAGCATTTGGTAACTCCAATTGGAAATTATTGAAAGATAAATTGGACCATCAATACGGCTTCCAATATGGAATCGAAAGGTACGTGTTCAAAAGTAAACTGGAAATCCAAGAAAACACCCAAACAAAATTGTTTTTGAATGAATGATTTTCCGATATCGTAAACAACATTGTGTAAACAAATCACAGTGGACTTTCCATTTTAGTAAGCATGTTGATTCCCATGGAGAGGCATGTTTGCCAGAAAACCATCACGGGTGTGATGCTCGACAAAGCGTTCTAATCATTTCAGAAGAAAGAGGTCAAATTGCGGAATAAACTTGACAGTATAATCCCACCAAGATTTGGGAATAACAAGGCTGCAAACAAGCAGTTTTATCAGAACATTTTGGGGCGTGACACGCGAGATTGCCATTTCAATTTTACTGAAAGTAGAAAACATCGGGTCAAACGCAAAATGCGGAACCATATAGGAGTTAATTAAAGCATTACATCTACATAGAAATCCCTTCTACGAAACTAAGGTTCTTGGACCAAAGCTGTTCTTTCATGCTGAAGATTGATCTGAGCTGTCATAACCATAGCCACTACCCAAACTAGGCACGATCAAACTATTACAATCACAACACAAGAAAAAAGAGCAGCGATAAAAACCAATTCGGTATCGACTGAAGAACGCCAGAGACGAAGATACGCAGAGGACGCTATGAAGAACGCATAATGCGAAGAGCCACATAGGTTATAATTAAAGCGTATAAACAACATACTAATAATCCCACCCTTATTGGGCCTCGCTGTTCAGGCTTAAGTAGGATAGCAGTTTATTTCGGTGAAACACAAGGTCAACTGCACCATTCATTGCTCCGGTTAGCGCAGTAAGGTGCTGGCTCCGTTAAGCGATTAGGATTTTATTAGACCCCCCTAACCATTCATTCCTAGGCACGTTATGCATATAGCCGCATCACACCATGTTTAATGGACTCTTACTACCGGAACAGGCAGTCTGTAGTGTTATTATCGGCCAATTGTGGCAACCGCTACCGACACTACACAGCTATCTAGGCTGATCGAGAGAAGAATTTTATATTGATGATCAACTTCATACGGACCCGAACAGCCGGAGCAATTGAGGAGGACCTTAAGACTCTAAATTTTCTGGGCGACTGGATACGATAGGTCCAGAATTGAGGCCAGTGGAGGCGCTCGCTTCATTCGCTGTTGATCTACGAGTTGTGGCCCATCAAGTGTACCTCTTAATTTTTTTTAGGTTTTTTTTTATTTTAAAGGAATCTCTGCAAGAATTTTCTCAGGATCTTTTTCAGAAATTTCTCAGAGAGTTCATTCTAGATTTTTCTTTTATTTTGTCAGTTTGTCGGGGTTTCTGCCTTAAATAACTTTAAACTGAATATGAAAATGTAATGTATACCTCCTTCAAGCTAATTTAAACTACTCTGGAAAAGCCATTTACATGAAATGAGATACAGAGTAAATGGCGAGCCGAATAACAGCTAGTTGAGTTGGCCCCCCTTCCCCATCCAGTCGCTTGAGTTCAACGGGTAGTCTAAGTACTAGCCAGGACCCGAGCCTCCAGGGGAGAGTGAACAACTTAAGGCGGTAGCTGGTGGAACGCTTACTATTAGAGTGTACTCATGTACGGTCCCCCCTTCTCGAAGTCATCCCTAACGGGCGTACCGCGAAGGTAAGGAAGAGAGAGAATGAGTTTTTAGTGGGTCGATCCCCACATCACCCGAGGAACCACCTCTTGGGTATCTATTGCAGATTTTCTCATTCTATAAAAAAAAAAGAGTAAAACCATTGCCATGCTTTATTCCCTCTCACACCTAAGTTTGTTCACTACTTCTCTGAGGCTGAAACTGAAGCATTCATAATTCTTGAAAATAATGCAATATTCATGTTCTCACAATTTATCAATTTATACCAATCTCATTCATAAACGTTTGCTGTCTGGCTGCCTCTCCATTTGTTTCCACTTCCCAAACTTAGCCGCATCCTCCAGGCTCCCTTACCCACTTGTTATAAGTAAGTATACGAGAGCATCCCACACTGCAGAATCGTAAAGAACGAAAATACTACGAACCACACCAGACTGTTACTTTAGCCACAGCTGTAAAAAATCTAAAGTGGAAGCTGGGAAAAATAAAAACGCGGACGTCCGTCGGTGGTGGTGATGGTGGTGGCCTTTCCCAGCAGCTGAGAAACTGGCTGATGCAAATTGGCCAACGCTTTTGGTGGTACATAGCACTTACTGGGAGCAGCACACATCCCTTGAATCGCCACACACGTGGCCGTTTATGGATTGAAACGAAGCTTGATCACACTTTTGGTCCCCACAAAATTACCCCATCCGAAGAAGCTATTTATTTTTTCTATCAAATTTCTATTTTCGGTTCGGCAACCAGTTATAGGAGCTGCCGAAACCGAACGAGAAGCCCCGCCATGACCATGATATAATCCAATTTTGGTTCTTCAGGATTCTTAGCGTGTGCATATATACTCATACACAGACGGACACACAACCGAATCCTTACCGGTTCATGAATCTCTAAGAGCCTGGATCACGTTTGGTTAGTACGATTTCCTCTTCGGCACTGCCACCAGCGCATCGCTCGCTCCATTCCTGACAGCCAGCCAGCCGCAATCAACGTGGTAACATCCTACTTTCCAGCTAGACATATAGGTATAGGACGACCGAACGACCAACGACGACGACGACTCCATCCAGAGCAAGTTGTACAACAACTTTGGCTAACCATGTCAGCTCGTAAAAACGTACTCGGAAAATTGCTACTTTCTCGTCGGTCTGTCGGTCCTCCCCGGTCGTTTTCTTGCTGCTCACTGCTACTGTGGCAAAAGATTGTTTCCTCCCAGTTTTCCGGACGATGACGACGTCTGCTACTAAAATGCCTTTCCAAATGCTGATATGGGAAGTCTACCTCTGGTACCTCTTGGTAGCAGAACGGAGTAATTCGAAACATATCCGCCGCCGTTAGTCGAATAGCAGCACAACCTTAAATACATATTCTTGAGCTTTGAGCTGGTTAACGGATCCGAGTTGTTGGATAATGACAATTATGGTTTGCACTTCGTCTGGACATGCTGTCTTCATCATCTACGTTGAACTGTCAATTCTGAATCAACTCCGCTCTGTAGAGTGCATTACACTACTAGGCCTTCAAACATAATTTTGGTTACATCCCCCAGCTCGGGCCTCACCACATGGAATGTGATATTGTGTCTGGTTTTGTTTTGTATTGCGGAACAAGAATTTTGTTGTCCTGGACTTGGCCTACATATCTCATCCTATCGCTTTCTCGGTTCTAGAGCGTCCAAATTCACTCCTTTGAAAAGAGAACACCACCGAAAGAACGTACAAAAACTGACTAAAAATTCCATTGCAGAACCGGTTACTTCTGCTTCCACGTTCGACCGAAATTTCATGAAAAACATTTCGGAAGAATATCTGCGACAACCCGTATTTAAAGCTCCCGTTCCAAAGAAGGTCAACGCTCAACAGTGAAGAAGAAGAGTTAACCAGATAGAACTGGGATTCCAGATGAATTCAGATGCCATTTGGCACAAACAAGCTATCCAACGTTGACGAAGGGTTGAATTGCGCCTGGATGGACGTTTCAGTTTTCCGACATTCCTTGTTTTCGAGCATTTAGATTTGCTGGAGCAATACAATCGTTGGCATTCTCTGCTGATGTGATGTGCTTCTCGAATTATGGTGTGAACGAACTGTGTGGATCCAAACTATAATGACGAGAGAGGTTTGTATTTCCTATGGTACTGGAAGTGAACGTTGCTTTAGGTACAGTGAATCGTGGTGACATTGAACTGACAATAAAGTGAGATTAGAAAAGGCGAACTGTAGAAACTCTTCTAAGCACTCGTTCCTGTTCCCTCAGAAAATCGTTCAGGTATTTTTCCATGAATTCTTTCACTATTACTTTCCTCCATTATTACTTACAGTTATTCAGGCAGGAATTCCTGCAAATATTGCTTCTGGATGTTTGGAAATTTATCCGGAATTCTATGATTTTGTCCATGTATTCAGAATTTCCCAAGAAATTTGCCTACAGATTTCTTCAAGAATACTTTCAGGAAATACTTCGACAGTTTTATAAAAGGATTTCTCCAGGAATTTTTCTCTAGGAATTTCACCAGAAGTAGGCCGAGTAGTTTCCCCAGATATTTCCTCTGGAAGTTCTTAAAGCATTCCTGCTAGGATTCCTTCAAGTATTTCCCTGGGATGCCTTAGAATATTCATCCAGAGATGCATTCAAAGGTACTTTCTAAAATTTCTATAGGAATTCTACTTATGATATTCGCATAAATTCCGTCAGGGTTTCTTTCAAAAATTCCTTCTGAAATTTATTTGAGAAGGAAATACGTATTGCTACTTCCATGTTTTTTTTTTATTCAGAAATTCATCTAAACAATTCTTTGCAAATCCTGCATTGTAAATTCTTCGAAAATCGGAATTTCTTCCCAAGATTTCTTCAAAATTACTTTGAGAAATTCTCAAGTGATTTCTGGATAAGTTCCCACAACCATTTTTGTTTGGGAACCGCTCTTGCAGTTCCATCAGAAATATCTCCTAAGTTGTCTTAATATATCCTTGCGTTATTTGTTACGAATTGTAAAAAAACATTACTGGAGAATTATTTAAGGGATCCCTGCAGGAATTTGTAAGAAATCCTTAGAGGATTATTTCAAGAAATTTCTTAAAAACTCCTTTCCTGCTTAAGACACCTTCAAAAACTCCTAGAAGAAATTCTGTTTTTGAGGAATTGCTTGACAAATATTCCTGAAGAAATTTCAAAAATTCTATTTTGAACAATTCCTGGATGAATGTCTAGGATAATTCCCAGGAGAATACCATAGGATTTCCCAATAATTCTCAGAAATAATTCATAAGATGAAGGGACTTCTTGACTCCTTTAAACTCCTATAACTTTCTTATAGAGTTCCTCAACGAACCCCAGGAGGAGTTTCGGAACAAATTTCTCAGTAAACCCGTGTACCAGTTTCAAGATAAATCTTTTGAGAAATTACTTGAGAAACTTCTGAAAATGCTTGGGAGAATTCCTGAAAGAACCTCTGGGGGAATCTAAGGTGAAATCTTTAAAGAAATCCATGGGCAGTAATATGCATCTTGAAGGACTACTGGAATTCCTTTATGAGTTTTGCAAGAATTCTGCCTGAAATTTCGATAAAATTCTCCAAGCTAACATGATTACGGACACCGCTATTAATGCCTTTTGTGACTTTTTGAGTATTTATCAAATATGTTCCAGAATGCTACAGAAACATGATTCCCGCAGGATTTCTTAGAATAATTTCGGCAAGAATTTCTGTAAAGTTTCTTCCAGGTATGTCTGGGGCTTCTGTTGAAAATCCATTTTTAAGGAATTCTCTAAGTCATTTATTTTGAATTTTCATTATGAAATTCTTCTGGAAGATCCTTTAGCGGTTTCTTCAGAAGCTTCTTCAGGTAATTCTCTAGGTATTGCTGGAGACAATTTTCCGGAGATGCCAAAGGAATTTCTCCAAAAATACTTTCAGCAATTCCTGTAGAAATTACTTCAGAATCCAACCTTTAGCATTCCCTGGAATTTTTTTAAGATTTCATTCAACGAATACCTACAGAGGGCTGTCCAGTTCTGCCCGGCATTTTTTGAAGATTCATACAAAAAAATCTTTTTTCGGAATTTTTTCGAGGCCCTTTGTAGAGTTGCTCCAGGGTAAAAAACCTTGATTGTGCAGAATTACCTTTGGAAATTCCTCTTGATGTTCCTGCGAGGTATTTGTGTACTAATCCTGCCAAAAATTGCGTAAAAACTTTTTCTAAGTAAGAACTCTGAGGTATATGCAGTAGTTCTTCCAAGTTTTTCTTAAAAAAAAAAACTCCAAGGATCCTTCAGAGGGTGATTTTTGGTATTATGGACTGGTTTGTTCTGCTCATAATGAGCAATTTTTGTCGAATAAATTGCCTGAGAGCTGGTCGTTAAGGTTGGTTAAGGTTTTGGAAAAAAAATAAGAACAACTTAGAGTTCAATATGAAAAAATGCCATAACAAAGAGAACAAAATTGCCGAAAGTACAGAAGCTCCACCACCGAAACATAACTTTTGTCAGCAATTTCTGCAGACATGTTTGAAAGATGCCTTAAGAAATTCTTCAGCCAGTTTCTCCAGGAATACCTGAAGAATGTTTTCCTTATTATTACAATATTTCCTGCAGAAGATTCTAGAAATTAAGGAGGTATCCCAAGGAGGTTTTATTATTTATTTTTGCAGGCATGCTTTTAGAAATTCTTCAAAAGATAATTTCAGAGATAGCTTCTGAAATATTGTTAAGGAACCCTTCCAGATTTTTTTTTCTAGGAATATTCAAAGGTATCTCAAGGATTTTTTCAAGAATTCTTCCAGTATTTTCTGTGCAATTTCTGGATGAACTTTTGAACAAATCCCTGGAGGCGCATCTGAAGCAATCTGCAGGAATCTCTGAGAGAACCCTAGGTGATATGTATTAACTTCCAACGGAACCGCAAAAACAAATCCTTGTGGAAATTTGCACAACACTCTGAACGAATTTCTTAAGTAATTATTAAGTAGAATCTCCTGGAAACCACAGAAATTTCTGGCGAAATATATGAAACAATATTTGCAGGAAATCCTGAAGAAATCTTTGTATGAACTCATGCAGAAATGCCTGCCTAAATCAATGAATGTAATAATGCAAACATTTCTGAAGAAATCGTTGGGCAATTCTATGGATAAATCCCTGAAGAAATTCCTGTGGGAATTTTCAATGGAATCTCTAGAGCTAGAACAATCCCTGAACAAATTTCTGACGATATTCTTGTAGAAATACGTGGACATATTGTATCAAACGCTTCGAGAGTGTATATGAAATCATATTGTTTGATAATGTTTATTATAATTCATATTGAATGAAACGTTTTCACCAAGTTTGTCACTGCATATTCATTCAACACTTGAATATTTCTGTATTGCATTGTAATGTATTGAGGGATTGTGATTCCCAAATCAAATCATAATGTCCAGATTATTTCAAAAAGTCTTCCATGTGTTCTACTAGAAGTGTCACAAAGCATTCTTTTAAAAATCTGGCATAAATTGCTTAATTGATAATTCCTCCATGAATTTTCACAAACCAATTCTGAGATTGTTTGAGGAATTCGGTTAGGGATTATTTCAGAAATTCCTCTGGATATTTGTTCAGAAATTCCGCATTCCACTAGAATAATTTGTTTAGAAATTCCTCATATTCTACATATTCCACAAAAAGATCTTACAGGGCATCAAAGATTCCTTCAGAAACTTCTTTAGCCATTGAATCAGATTTTTTTTCCACAGATTCCCCCAATAAAACTTTCAGCGATGCCTTCAGAAACTATTCCAGAGAATGTGGCTAAAGTTCCTTCAAAACTTGGTTCTGGGTTTGCTTCACGAAGAGTTATGTAATGAAATTCTGTATGAGTTTTTGCGGAAATTCCTTCAGAGATTTTCCCTTATTACTTCGAGATTTTCAAGATTTTTTTCCGGAAAAGCCTTTGGAAATTACTTTAAGCATTCTCTTAAACGATCTTCCAAGGATATATTCCGAAACTTTCTCTGGGGTTTGCTTTAGAAATTGCTTCAGGTATTTTTTTTTCAAATCTGAGTTTCTGTTCGAAAAAGTTTCTGGAAATTCTTTAGAAACTCTTCCAAGGACTCTTTATAAAAAAAATGAAGATCTATTCGGGATTTTTTGTAGGTATTCCTATAGGAACTCCCCCACGGGTTACTTCACATTTATTTCGAGGGATTCTTTCATAAAACTCCCATGATAAAAGCCATTAATTCGATTTATAATATCTCCATAAATATCTCCAGAGATTTCTTAAAAGGATTACTTTGAAACACTTCGATAGATTTTTTGACAATTCTTTCATAGACCCTTGCTGAAATCCATCCTATGATTCATTAAAAAAAATCTTTCATGAGTTCCAGAAAAAATCTCCCAGGGATTCTTGAAGAAATTATTTCAGGGACTCTTTTGGAAACTGCAAGTAGGTTTATTAAAAAAAAAATCCAGAAAGTCCTAACGAAATCTAGTCATATTTTTTTTCACAAAATCTTCCCTTTAGACTTTAGTCTTGCACAGATAGCTTCCAGAAATGTTGAATGAATTCCTTTCAAAAAATCTTGCATAGATGGTTCCAGAAATTCATCTACGAATATCGTAATTTTCATTTCCGAAAAGATTACCTAATTTTTTTTAAAGAGCATTAATCTAGAAAACCTTCCATGAACTTTCTCAAAAATGCTTCACGGATTTTTACAGAAAATGCTTCACGGATACAGAAGCTTTCTAAAGTAGTTTCTCCAGGGATTGCTTTAGAAATTGTACAGGAGATTGTTATGGGAATTTCCAAGATTTCATCACATTCCTTTAGATAGTACTTCAAGGCAATTCTCTTCCAGAAATTGCTCCGAGGATTTCTTGAAAAAGTCTTGGAAAACCCTCCAAGGTTCTTTCTGTGATTCTCATAAAAATTCATACGGAAAGGCTGGAAGACATTCTTGTAGAGATTCCTGCAGAAATTCACACAAAGATTTCTTTAGAATTCTACCGGATATTCCTTTATTTATTTTCTCAGAAATTCCTCCAAGGTTTACCTCTAGGAATTTATCTATGAATTCCTCCAGGAATTCATTTTAAAATTGCTTAGGATTTTTATTAGGAAATTTCTCCAGGATTTTTTTTTTTTCCAAAAATATCTCAAAAAGCTTTGTTAGGTATTCCACCATGGGTTTCCAGGTGTTTTTGCGGCTATTCCTCCTGGAGTTTCTTCAGAAAATCCATCTATGGATTCTTCAAATAGGGTATATGGATCATTCCTTGGCCTAATTTGCAAACCGCCTTGACAATTTTGACCATAACTCATGAATTAATAGCACTAGAAATAATATGTTGACCCTATTACGCACTCTAGGCAATGCATGTTTCTCAAATTGCAAGTAAACTAACGTAAATATTCAAGAATTTACTTAACTAAGTTGAAAAGATTCGATGTGATGGTATGCAACGTTGGTCTATGGTACAAAAATAGGCCTATTAGTGGATACAACGTTGGCCTATTGCTTTTCATGCACTAGAACCACTTATTATCTCATTTTTTCAATATTTCTGCTGAGGTATTATCTCTGTTTGTTCACCAATCATACTTGCAAATTACATTTTCGGAGCCAAATTTTCAAAAAACTATAAATAAATCACTTAAACTAAAATTCTTTCTTTTTTAGTAACAAAGACAATGCAACCCAATTATTGTGTTATATTTTTACAGTCACCGCACACAAAATATATTTTTCTGTTCGTTCTTTCTGGTTCTTACGCAAGCAATCTTGTTGGCGTGACTTTATCGGTGTTTTTAACGTCACTTTACTGATGGGCCAAGATTTGGGTACATAGTGAAATAAATGTCCTCAATATTCGGCCCACATGTAATTTGTAAAATAGTTATTATTCGTTGAAAACAAACATACAAATTCAAACTAGCATCTTTGACCGTCGCATCAAATGTTCAGTTATTGAAAAGGCAATTCGAAATATTCCAGAATGATGCCATTTATGATCATGTGTATAGACTACCCACTAAGCCGAAGAATCATGGCGTCTACAAAAGCTAAACAAAGTGACATTTTCATACAATTTCAATACTCCAAAGTGCTAAAATTGAAACGAAATGTTACAGTTGTTTGGCGCAAAGCTTTTCCGATATCCAGTTCGGCATGTTTGTTTGAGTTTTTAGTTAACGTTAAGATAGGCCGAACGAGGGGACTATGCCAACGAAGCATCCCGATACCCTATTCCTATTTTTTTCAAAAATTCAATTAGAGTTTTCTTAAGATTTTTTAAACTTGTTTCTAAAATTTACTCAGCTATTCTTTTGGAAATATCTTTCTCTAAAGTCAAGTCTTCAGCAGGGATTTCTTCAAAAGGTTTTTCTATGGATTCTTTCAGAAGTTGTTCCAGCAGTTCCTTCAGGAATCGCTCGAGCGGTTCCTTCAAAGATTTCTCCAGCAATTCATTATGAGAATGTACCGGTGAAGGGACACTGAAATCTAGGACCTTGACTAACTAGCCGTGATGTTTAACGATGAGAGCACTGGAAATAAGTGAAAAGCAAATCGGGTTAAGTGCTGTTCCTTTTAATTCCACTAAGAATTTACATCCTTTGACAGATACGTATTTCGACCTGCAAGGTCATCTTCAGTATCTTGTTACTTGGCGGGTCGGAAGAACCACGCCTAGCGAACGAGCCTCTTAGGGTCGGCACGTTTCGCTGGTCAAGAACCCAAGTAAAACACACTTTTAGCTTTTTCACTTTCTACATATTATTTTTTCTGAACTTACTGTGTGTGTGGAGTGTCGGTGTGTGGTGTGGAACGTTGCGGCCGGCCGGAAGTGGAGCACTTGGGGGGGGGGGGGGGGGGGGGGCGGGGGGTTTCCTGTGGGTGTCCTGGGCGTTTGGAGGACCGACGGGCTTGCACGGGATGACGAGGTACGCGGCACAATCTTTGCGCTTGATATTGCCACCGGGATGGTATGGTGGACGATGACCAACGGGCTCAGCGGGGAATGCCGAGGGCTGGGGGTGATCACGGATCGTTCTGGGCGTCGGAGGGTCCTCAATGCCGGACGGGACTTCTGGCTGTCCAGGCAGGCCACTAGCCGAACGGAAAACGTTGTTCGGGCCTCCTAGGCGGCGGACGGGAAGCCTTACAGGTGTTAACGGTACCAGGCTGAATCGGCCTATGATAATGGGTCCTGAGAAAGTAGGGTTATAGGCGCGGTATTAACTGGACTACTGGGCGTATCGTTGAAGGCAACACCAACTAATTACTCGTTGGATCAAACCTGATTCCAGAATAACTCCTCACGGATCAAACTTTAACTTTCCGATTCACTGGATAGCTTCCAACGGTTAATTTAACTTTTACCGAATTTTGGCTCTTAGACGAACTACTTGCCTCGAGAGGTCAGAACGGAAAGAGTTTGCTCTTAGCTCAATTCGACCCAGTAGCCTGTCCCTCTTTCCTTTCCCCCTTTCCCCTTCATATTTCTCTTTTTGGCGTGGATGGTGTCATCCCAGACAACCAATTTGCACGTATAATGAAGTTTATGTTCATGTTATACGTAGTTTTATGCGTTAAAATAACATCGCATAAGATGCAGCAAAAGTGCCTTATGCGTACAAAAGTGGAGGCGCTATACGTGCATACGCGACGGAACAATAATAACGCTATATGACTTGAAGCGATATCTTATGCGATACACCGTGTGCATGATTGCGATGTAATTCAGCATCTTATGCGGCTTAATAATATAAAAAAAAAAACAATTTTTTCAGCTCGATATCGAACTAATGACCTCTGGATTGTCGAGCCACACTTCACACACAACACTAAAGGATACTTATGAAACAAGCTGATTAATTATCATGATATTCTAACTCACCTCAGTGATTGTTGATATGCACTTGGTTCACTTGCGCTGTGCGTGTTTGGCAGGCTGAAAACGACGAAGCACCATTTGCCGTACAATTTTTACTGTCCCTCTCTGGCTAGCGCCTCCAAATGTTGATTATCAAGCCAACAAAACAAATAATGATAACTTTGCAACCATAATTATCTGTTCACTTTCTTGTAGTTTTTTGGCACTGCACCCACAGTGCAACAGAAACTCTTATCATATATCAAATCGCATAATGTCAACATAATAGCTTCTAGCTTATGCGAGTTTGTATGCACATTTCAACGAGTTTTTTTGTACTTTTATGCGATTTCATCCATACACCATTGCGAGGTAATCTAACACAACAAGAAAAGTACCAAACCAAAATTTTTGTTGCATCCCATCTGGAAAGAGACTATAAGGGGGATCATAAATTAAAGAGATGAACTCTTACATCTTCTAGATCCCTAAAAGATGTATGATTTTATCTCTTTATAGTACATCATGTCTTTTCCCTTGTTTGCATAGGCTACAATGCAACAATGTTATTTAATTCGCGATAAAAGGTCATTCCAATAAACAATAAACAATAGATCAAAAAAATGGTCGCAGTGATGGAAATAGCAGACACAGAATTAAAAAAAAAACTCTTAGGGCTTCGTGGACCACATTGAAGCACCACACTCTATGAAATAAGAGTTATATGACAACTTTCAATACATCGCTGAGGATGTACTCATATGAAACGAAGATGAAATGCAGGCTATGTCCCATAGGGATTCCATAGATAGGAAAAAAGAGGTAATCAACAAATGAAAGAAACTGGTCATGAAATGACATTTGTTTGCTAGTCGGGAAAAATTCATTAAGGAAACTGATTAATTTAATATTAAAATTTATCAGTTCGCGCTTAATGCGTATTTTTCTGAGATTATAAAACTGTGACCTTCTCCCTGTATATTAACTGTTCTAGTTAAGATAGCGATGACTACAGTTGTATATTTAGGTTATCGCCGTATCTGACTTTATCGCACTGTCGCACAGGGATGCCAAATATACAGATTTTTCTTTAATCATACAGATTTTTTCGCAGCTTATCATACAGAATTCTGTATACCAATATTACAGATTATTGGAAAAGGATGCAGATTATACAAATTTTTCAAAAACTTACAGAAGTTCATACAGATTTTCCGTAAAATAATACAGATTTCATACAGATTTTCGGAAAAAGTAGTCATACAGATGATACAGATTTTTAAAAGGCCAAAATACAGATTTAAATGTGGCAACCCTGCGCATACATCGCACATCTCGAAGATAGCAACAACAGAACGCTATTGTCCCCACGATAAGCCCCGATAAGTATACCTATACATATTCTCTCAAAAACTATTCAAAACAGCATACTTGCAGAGCGTTCGCAGTTTCACTCCATCCAACGGTCCAACACTAGCCAGTCGTCATCCACACCGCACTCCGTTCATTGTCGAAGAATTCCCCTGGAAGAGACAACACGAACCATGTTTTGATTTTGAGCTCCGGGGGCTATTTTCGGATGTGGACCAAACCGACACCCGCTCGGGACAGAAAGAGTGTGTTTGCAGATTTTTGGTGTCACTCCTGCTGATGCTGCTGCTATCGAAAGCTACCAAGCAAGGGCCAGTCGGGTGTCCGTCGATGCGTTTAATTAGATGAGTTCTGTTGTGTCCTAATTGGATTACTGAAGATTTATGGCAATGTGGTGAAAGCTCTTTTCGGGGTAATGTCTCTGTCACTTCTTGGATCCGCTGGCTCGGCGAGTTGATTTGGAGCATTTCTGCACGGAACGGAACACGGAGCGGACGATTGTTTTGAATTTCATCACCGAAAGATGTCGGATGTCTGGAATGAGTCCCCGAGTTGGTTCCCATCAGGACTAACTACAGGACTAGTGACTAGGACCGATGATGAAAAGGATCGGTTTGGGGATGGATTAGGTGCCGGTGCTTTGCTGACTGTACTTAATGACCGTGAAGCATTAGAAGAGAGCTGTTATTTATTCAGGCCATGGAGGTATAGTAAAGCGGTGGTTATTTCAATTTTCCTTGGTGATGGGATTAGTCTTGAGAACAGAAATCCGATCAAGTAACTCATTCGACACTCTCGGACTTTGCTTCAAATTGGTGTGAAACCAGAACCCTACTTTATGAGCCAGATAGCTTGTTGTAGGTTACTGCCGCACGCTATGTCTGAACCAGCAGATTATAAAAATTGAATGTACATCGGGTTTCTTTCCATAAAACATCAGTATTCAAGCTATATTTTCATTTGCAGAAGGTTTTAAAATATTCTATCGGTGAAAATTTTTCCGTACATTTTGTATGGGAGAGAAATTCACCGAAAATGAGGATTTCAAGCAAATTTGTATGAAAAACTGTCAAAAAGATGGAAAAATCAAAATTTCCCCGACAGAATATTTTGAAACTATCTGCAAATGAAAATATAGCTTGAATACTGATGTTTTATGGAAAGAAACCCGATGTACATTCAATTTTTATAATCTGTTGGTTCAGACATAGCGTGTGCCGCGAGTCGTTACCGTACTAGTTACATCAACGGTGATAAGGACTAGTATCACTTTGCTCGAACGTTTACTAATAAATTCTTCGAGAGATTCTTCCAGAAATTTCCCAAAGAATTCATTTTGAAAAGCATTCATTGGTTTCACATTTTCTTTCTTCGATTCCTTGAGGAATTCTTCCAAGAAATTTTTAACTATAATAAATATGTCAGAAATTCCTCTGAGCTTGAGTTTGATTGACCACCCGTAGATGCTTCTCCAGTATCGCCAGCTACACTCGCACAAGGAATCAATGAGATATCTGCCGGGGACTATAGCCATAGCAGGTATCTTCAGTGTGTGAGTGTTGGTGATCTTCTATTTTTAGGCGACAAATGGCGTCATCCACCTCAGGTTGCTGGTCAATGTGAGAAAGGGGAAGGAAGTGATGATTGTAATCATTTGTATCCACATCAGACCGAATATACCTCTGCGTCTGCACAAATTCAGGCGGATGTTGGAGTGTTGGTGGAATATGGTTGGCAGAGGGTTCATACATTGGTGCGTGGATGCCAGGCGTTAGGTGATAGAATTGTGTGTTTCTGAAGATGTGCGGCACAATTCGCATAATTGCATAATTTGAAGGCGTTATCTGATAGATACTGTGTAGTGAAAGTTGGAAGGAAGGGAAATGGATTTTTTCCCAACCTTCTCTGGTTCTAGCAAATGCTATGAAAGAAAATATGAATGTACATGAATTGTATTTGTAGAGAGGAGGGAGAAAGCACATAGAAAGATACAAATAAGGAGGAAAGGGTCGGGCCAGGGATTGAACCCAAGACCTTCTGCAGTAGCCACTCAATCACTAAGCCCGTTATTGTCAGGGAATCATCTGAGAAATTCTTGAAAAGCTCTAGGGATTTTTTCAGTAATTCCTCCGAAGTTCTCTTGAGTGAGAGCTGGTAGACTGGTAGACAGAAATTTATCTAAGAACTTTTTCATAAACTCTTTCAGAGTTTCTTTCGGAAATTTCTCTATATGGTTCTACAGAAATGTATCCCAGAGTTCTAGGGCACCTTCCACAGGTTCCCTCATTAATTCCTAAATAAATCCATTCAGAAATTCTTCCAGCGTTTCCTACAGAAAAACAAAAGAACAGAGATCTTTTAGATATGTTCCACAAGTTTCTTTCAAAAATTCTTGCCAGGATTTTTTAGAATAATCCTTCAGTAATTGCCTGTAAACTGTTCTTTATAAATTCTTCCAGAAATTCCTTTGGAGATTCAATCAGACATTTTCCACGGATTTCTTTGAAAAATCTTCTAATGATTCAAAACAGTTCCATGATTTTCGTCAGAAATCACTAAAGAAATTTATTTTTTAAATTTTCTGTATTTTTTCAGAGATTTCTCCACAGGTCTGTTTTAAGAATTATTTTCAGGAATACTTTGAGAAATTCAGAAAATTCTTCCTTGATGAAGTATTCAATGGTTTGCTTTTAAAATTTAGCATATTTTAATTTCTCGAAAACCGTGATAGAAATATCTTTGAGATTACCTTAGGAATTCTCTCAGGACTACCAAAGAACGTTCCCGCAGGGATGTCTAGAAGAATTAATTCTGGGATTCATCCATAAAATCCTGTAAATATTCATGCAGATTTTTTGATCAATAATTTCAGGAAATTCTAGCAGGAATTTCTTCAGAAATAATTTCAGAAATTGATTCAGAGATTCCTTCAGGAATCTATTTCCATTTGGAAATATACCTAAAAATAGATCTATGAATTTCTTAAGGAAATCCTTTGAAAATTTTTGATGCGATTTATTTAGGGATCTTTGCAGGCGTTTTTTTTTCTTGAAATATTCTGAAATTCTAAATTCTAATTCTATCAAAGTACTTTGATAAAGAAATCTTCAGTATCTTAAATAGTTTTTTTATTTCGCTTTAAATTCTTTACGTATTCTTCCGAGGAGTTTCTCCAGGTATATCTCCAGAAATTTGTTCAGACATTTCTACAGGAATTCCATAAAGAATGCCCGCAGGGATTTTTTACGGATTTCGATTAGAGACTTCTGCAGAGATCGCCTAAGTGATTATTCTAGAAGTTTTTCCAATTAAGCAATATCATTTTTTTTTCAAGAATTCTTTCAAAAATATCTCCAAAGATTCCTTTTGTATTTAAGGATTCGAAAGTTTCAGCAAGGGATACCTTCAGTGGATCTTCCACGTTTTTTTTCAAATATTTTTCTATGAACTCCTTGTAGATTGTTGCACAAATTCCTGTAAGACTGTAATCTTAAATTGCTCCTGGAATCATTTATTTTCTGGGATTCCTTCTTAGATTCTTCAGGGATTTTTTGTAAACTCAAGAACAAATTTCACATAAATACTGAAGGAATTCATGAAGGATCCCCTAAAGAAATGATTGAAGGAATCACTGCACAATTTTCTGAAGGCATTCCAGGAAGAACTTCCTGAGATGTCTCTAGAGATTCTAAAGGAAACTTTTCTGAAGGACTTTCTGAAACAATTCTGGACAATAATTATAGAAATATGGAACGAACTCACCAATTTAAACCCATCTGTGGAGCATTCTGTGCAGCCGCACAGTGGCAAGAATAAAAAAAAGGGAACATTAAATTTTGCGGAAAAAGTATTGATTATAGCCTTACTTTACAAAGGAATTACTTTTTTTTGTTAAGGGAGGAGTACACCCAGATAAAAAAAAAATATTGGGGTTGAAATTTAAAGACGTCTATGAAAACATTGTATATGGAGTCTTTTTGAGAAACTTTGTCAAAGACGGCAAAATTATATCTCCAAAATTAACAAACTTATGAGGAACTATAGAGGCATAAAATGTAATACCCCCTTAAAAAGTGTTTTTTGACATAACTTTTTGTTTCAATATTATCGGTTTTACAATGTTAAGGAAAGTTGTAGATACTGTGAGGAAATATAAACACCTGAATAAAATTGATGGTGATACTATAAATTTAATCATAGTATAAATTTATGTTCCCTATGATAGGAAGGTGTGCAACACTTTCAAGACCGACATTTTTAAGATTGGGAAAAACTTTTTTAACTTGTATCGAGTCTTTTAAAAGATCCCATAAGGGATCGAAACGTCAGCGAAGTTACTGTAAAAATCAATGCAACTTATTGTGACTGATAGTCAACCCCCAGAAAAACATCTTAGAAAAAATACTCTCAGAGAAACCATTCACGCCTTCGCAAAAAGACACGCATACGAAGGTAAACATTTTTGGAACAAAATCTTTGAGCAGTTTCTGAAAAGGTCCTCTTAGAAATTTTAAGAAGGAATCTTAAAAAAAAATATTCTTGTAGGAATTTCCATCACAAGAATTACAAGAGAAGTTCAGGCCAATCATGTCTAAAGGTCCTATCTGTAGAAGAGAGGCTCTCTTTGGTTTCCCTCTCTTTCGTTAATATCTCAGCTGATTATTTGTTTCATGATTGTCTTCTTGCATTGAACGATGGTCAAAACAATCGTCTTTTGATTTGTACTGTAAAAATAATTGAAAAGTGTACCATTACACAATAATTGAAATAGAAAGTGAACAAAGAGAGTCTCTCAAATGCAGATAGGACCTATTGAAATGTTTGGCCTGAGTTGTCGAAGAAATTTCAGGCGTAGTTCGAGGGTAATTTTAGAATGACTTCTTTAGACAATATTTGGAGAACTCTTTGGAAAAACTCGGGTGGATTCCTTAAAGAAACTTTTGGAGGGTTAGTTGGAAGAATTTCGGGATAAATTTCTGGAGCCTCTGGATGTATTTCTTAAGGTACTTTTAAAGGGAAATTCCCATAATCATTTCTAAAGAACATCTGGAATGAATTCCTGAAAGAACTATATGGAGGATTTTGTGGATGAATTTTTGGAGGAATTTTCACAAAATTTGAAAAAATCTTTGTAATAAAATTCTGAATAATCCTCCATATTTCTTGAAAGATTTTTTGAAAGAATCCTTGAAAAAAAAACCTTCGCAGGTTGTATTTATCTGAGGAGAACTAGCCAAGAGCTGAAAGCTTCAATAATAAAGCTTATAATAATGATAAAACCTTCGCAGGAATTTCTCAAGAAAGATTAAGATAAATCTCCGAACAAATCCTCGGAGAAATTTATAAATTTATGGCCTCGACTGAACTTCTCGAGGAATCTTAAAAAAAATCCAAAGGAATCTTCGAAGGATTTCTGGAGGCATGGCAGAAACTTTTGAAGGAATCCGCGCAGGAATTTTAAAAAACGAAAGTAATTTTGGAGGGTTCTTCGGAAAAAAATATGAAAAGGATTTTTAAGAAATTTTTGGCGAAATATCAAAGACGTTTCACTTGAATTCCTGGACAAATATTCGGTGATTTTCTGGAAGCACCTTCGGTGGAATTTCTGAGAAAGAAAATTTCTCCGAAATCTCCGATAGATATCAGTGGGTATCATCCGGGAATTTGAGTAACATCTGGATGAGCATTTCGACAATTCTTCAAGAAATCCTCGAAGGAGCTCTTAATTAAAGCTTTGGTTAAATTGTTCGAGACACCTTCTGAGCATTTCCTTGAACAATCTTGAGATTTCTGTAGTTAACAATCCAGGAGGAATCTTAAAATGAAATTGTTGTTCCTTGGGAGAACTGCTGGAAATATAAGTATGGAGAAATTCTTGAGTTCTAGACTGATTAAGCTAACCAAATGCAACACCATTGCATACGCACAGGGTCTCAAGGAAGCATTGCCGGCAGGACTGACCTCAATGAGGTTTCTATTGAGAACTGCTAGAGTGCGGTCAAAGATGCCATTAACAACGCGTGAAACGAAGACGACAAAACAGTTGATTCGATGGGAAGTGCTAGTATGTTTTGCTGCAGCATATAACCCAGAGAAACAGCAAACTCGCTTCTTTCAGGAGAAAAACGCCGCCTGGGAAAAATCTCGAGTAATCATCGGGGAAATTCTTAAAAATGATCTTGCAGAAAGATTTTGTAATAGGGTGACAATGGGTATTATCGGCAAGTTTGTTCTCTTCGTCACGGAGGGTTTTTGTCAGCCAAATTGCCTGAAACTTGGCCATATAATTCATCTTAGTTGGGAAGGATTTGAGACCAACTCTGAGTTCAATAGGTTTCAAAAAAACCCCAAAGACGAAGAGAACAAAACGGCCGAGAATAGGTAATTTCCCCTATATTAAACTACCTACTTTTATAGCTGTAATTATGACATTGTAGAATTAGCAATAGATGTCAGGAGTTTGTATTTCATCCGTTCAATAAACTACATCGGTAAGTTAGCAGTGCGGTCTCGTCTCTCATTCCCTCCGTCATACAGAACAGTAGGAGGAAGGAGAATTCTTAGTCGGTTTTCCTGGACAATGTGCGTAAACTTCAGAGTGGAATTCTTGGAATAATTCTCAATTACCCCTGATATGAATTCCCAAAGAAAGCTCGTCAAAACTTAAGGTACCACAAAATTTTGGAAGAGATTATCGAAAAACAAATGGGAACAGACTCAGAAGAATTCCAAAAGGAAAAAGTTCTATAAAGAGTGTCTGTTAATGCCTAGAATGGAATAAACAAAACTTGATAGTAGAATAAAAAGTTATCTAGAAAAATATATGAAAGATATTTTAGTTATTTCTTTTTCAATTGTTAAATAGATAATGATAAACAAAATAAATTTGGAAATTGTATGGTTTTTGCAAAAGTCTTAAATTAATTAATCCTAATATTGTATAGGTTGAATCGCTTGTATATTCAAAGTTCTTAATTTGAGTGGCATTTTCTAATAACTCATTCCAAAATCAAACTAATACTTCAGCATATTTTCACCAAAAAACTTATCGAGCTCTCAGTTGCAAAGTTTTGTTGAAGATTATCTAAATTTCTATCAGAAATTGCCAAGGTTGCGATCATTCATTTGCAAAGATTTACATTCATTTGCTATTATCTCATTTCAGAAGCATGCTACCGAAAAACAATGTATGGATAAATTTAACCTTGTAGTTTTATCTGAAAGTTTGCCGAATAACATTGGAGTCGCACACACATACCAAAGTCGTGAGCGAGCTGTGAAGGCAACTTTCCACAGCGTGAATGTAATTTACATTCACCGTGTGGAGAGTTGCCTTCACAGCTCGCTCACGACGTTGGTATACGTTTGCGACCCCAATATTGTTCGGCAAACTTTCAGATAAAACTACAAGGTTAAATTTATCCATACATTGTTTTTCGATAGCATGCTTCTGAACTGAGATAATAGCAAATGAATGTAAATCTTTGTAAATGAATGGTCGCAACCTTCGAAATTGCCCCAAACCGTATACATATTTTCTTGCTTTTTGATTTGTTTTCTTATTGCAAAAGTTTTCACATGTTTTGAAATGTCTTCATATGTCTTCGCTAAAATTTCTTCACAGAATTTCAAATGTCCTCACATCGGGCATTCTGGCGTCAGATAGAACGAACATTTCTAACGGAACCAATTTTCCTTCTCCGACTAATGAAAAACTCAAGTTAAATTAAAATAAAGTGAAATTCAGTTGAAACTAAAGTGAAGTGACAATGAAGCGAGTGAAATTGAGACTCAACTGAACCTTAGGTGCAACTCACACGCTCCGGACAGCGACTAGGACGGCAAGTTCAAAGCTTTAGATAATATAGTTTTATCTCCAAGGTGATTTGGATAACTTATGCTAACAGATGATCAGCATAATCTTATCTTCAAGGTCCAAATAGTTTTACCCCTATTTCAAAGTTGTTTTAAAGTTTAGTGGCCTAGCGAATTCCATTAAAAAAAGACGTTTCTCTTACTTCCCACTTTCCCAGCACAGAGCAAATCTATCACATAATGCCTTCAAGTTATGCAACTGTACCGCTTCACAATAATCTTCACACAATCTGTCTTTTTACGCCTGGCATCCACGCACCAATGGGTGAACCCCTATGCCAATAAACATTTCCCAACACTACTCCAACATCCGCTTGTGAACTTGTGCAAAAGCAGTGAATTCCGCGGTCTGTTGGCAAAAAGCGATTACAATCACCACTTCACTCCCCACCCCTCACATGGACCAGCAATCTGACGTAGCAGGCGTCATTTTTGCCTAAAAAAACGATACACTTAAGATGCCTGTTGGTCTCAAGCAACTATTTCGTTAGTTCCTCGTTTGAGTGTAAAGCCTGCGCACTTTAGAATTGGTACACTTTCAACCGGCTGCAGATCAAAAACGGTTTAACCTAGAAAAAAATGTTGTAAGAAGCAAATGAAGCTTATTTATTGTATTTTGTAGGAAAAATATGAAAAAATCAGTTTTTAGTTCTTCAAGATAAAATTTTGACCTGATTGTGAAATTCGTGCCATTTTATTCTGCACAAACCAATGATCGTCAACATTTGCAAATTTTACAGCTTACGGGCTGATATTTCCACAAGAAACAAAATTATATTCATCAAAGATGTGCTCAAAACAAGTTACGACATTAAACTCTTGACAAATATGGTTCACAAGACCATAATGAACTTATAGCCTTATTGTCCATTCACGCTATATTCGAAACATAATTTTACTCAAAGTAATTTTTTATGAAAAAAAAATTCCTGGGATCGTTTTTGGGATCTACAGTTCCCCAATTCAAGTGGCCCAACTTAATTCATATCGAAACCTGGATTATTTTTGGAATTATTAGCAGTTTTCCCTCACAGTAGTCGGAAATTAACAGTTATAAGACTAACTCCTCATAATAAGCCTAAAATAAGATAGTTTTCATGGATAAAACACTGAAGACCATATAGATTATGGAACTATAGATGTGATTCGATGAACACAAATAAAAAACTTCTGAGGAGATTCAGTTTTATTAAAAACATCGTTAGATATTTCACGCCATCAAAATACATCCAATGAATTTCGTCAGCAATAGTCAATACAGCTTTCGAGCCACATTTAATTTTAATGTTCTGCATCAAATCATTGGTTTCTTGTATTCCAATACTATTCGTATAGTATCCTTCCCGTATGCGTATTTTCCGAACTAAAGCTTATGCGAAAACAACTTTTTTGACCTTAAATATCTTTGCAAGCCTTTAATTTTCCATAAAACCTATCAAAGGCTTACCATAGCTATATTGGAAATTTTAAAACACTCATGGAATATTTTACCCCCCTTAATCAACAATCGTAATACCAACAACTATTGTATACTGCGTAATTGGTGGGTTTGGTAATTATATATTATTACAGAAATCTTGAATCTGACAATGATTGGTTTTTGCTCAACGTGTGCAGAAAAAGCTGGCATTATTTACGAATTTAGATCAATAGTTCATCTAAAAATATAAAAACAGCAAATTTTATATTTTTTCTACAAACTACAATAGATAAGCTTCAATTGCTTCTAACAACGATTTTATCCAAGTGACACCGTTTTTGAGCGGCAGCCGGTTGAAAGTGTACCGATTCTAAAGTGCGCAGGCTTTAGCTGGTCTGGCGATACTGGATAATTAACTACGGCTGACTAATCTTCTTTTTTTAAAGTAAAATTAAAGTATTTTTTTCTTATTTTGTTCTTATATTACAAGGAATGCCATAATGAAAAGTTATCATATGCAGCTATCTTTCATTTCCTAATTTCAACAAGTTTATGCTATTCCAACAAATTCTCGAATTGCTTGTTGCCGAATCGATAAAGAACTAGGTCGATCGAATCGTAGTCTTATTGGGCATTTCCTCTTCCTAACGAGACCGGCTTGTTGTTCATAGCATATAGTGCCGAGTCGTAAAATGCCTCAACCGGATTTCACAAATCGAAAATAAGTTAAAAGCAAGACACGCCTCTTGCTCCTCTTTTTGTAGCCCCACAATGTATCCGATAGAGCGATGGAGAGAGAAAGAAAAAGAAATCGCTTCCCGGAAGGAAGGAAGCATTGAACCATCAAGGAAGCAGACTTATAGCCGTAGGTCAAGTCCCGAGTGGTACCCTCCTAAAAACGGACAGCCACAAGTGCAGTGCGCTTCCACCGACCGCTACTCTCTATGTACTGGCCGTGAAGACTAGCGAGCGAAACTCGAAGCGAGACGATTTATGGCCTCTCCAATTCGCTCCAGTTGGCAATACACAATCGATACGATACCGTTGGTAGCAGCGGCATGAAAATCTTGCCCAATTCTAGGACTGGCCTGGCAAATTTGTGATTATCCTCAGTTGAATGGGTTTCTACGAGCTTACACGGAGAAAAAATACCTGGTGAATCACGTCATATTCTGATCATGTTGCCCAGTCAACCAGTAAACGTATAGAATGTTGCATAAGATGTTAAAGTGGAGGCGATATACGTACATTTACATGTGCCTTAATGGAGGCATGTACGTATATTACCTCCACTATATCATCTTATGCAACATCTTATACGTTTACTGGTTGCGAGAAGTTTATAAAGCAAAAGCTCATGTGAAATTTAATTATAACAATAATCAAACTTAAACGAATCTCAAGTTAAACGAAATTGAAATTCAAATGACACTCACCCGACACTCAACTGAAACTCAGGTGAAAATCAAATGCAACTCGATTGAAACTCATGTGAATTTCAAATTAAAGGGAAAGTCAACTGAAACTGAAGAGAAAATTGAAAGAAATTAAGTAGGATTCATCAAGTGAAGCTCATGTG
Source organism: Aedes albopictus (assembly GCF_035046485.1). Taxonomy (NCBI): domain Eukaryota; kingdom Metazoa; phylum Arthropoda; class Insecta; order Diptera; family Culicidae; genus Aedes; species Aedes albopictus. The sequence goes on from NC_085137.1 coordinate 16,668,411, forward strand.
ACACTTAAGTGACACTCAGGTAAGCTCAAGTAAAACTCAGGTGATACTCAAATTAAATGTATCATTCGGTCATACCTGTACATCGATCAATCAATCAACGGAATCTCTTCATCAATAAATCCAAGAATTCCCACCGTGCCCACCTGCTACGAGTAGTTTGTGCCAACATGTGAAACTAAAATTTTCATCTCGTTGTTCATATATTTGTCATTTCCATGGATTTTTCCGGTCCTCCTAGGCGCATGGCTCCACTGACTGCCGCAACCGCCGCTGGAAAGCGATAAATTTCGGCGGTAGGTGCTTCGGCTTCTTGTTCTGACATGGCCATCTACCGAACCGATATAGTGCTCACGTCGGCAGACCGTCATTCGACATTCATTGAGTTCAATTGGGACGGCTCAGTGGATTTGAATTGGACTTGCTGGGGGGATGTGCGTGTGTTCGCATGTGTAGGTACTTGATCATTCCACACATCCCATAGATGTCAAAGCACTCTTGCTCCCCACAGTCAGAGGAGACCGTCGACATCACAGTTGCTCAGTGTGTCGTCTGGAACATGGTCCATGGTCCAAGGTGCGAATCGGATTTCGATGGCTTTTTGTTCCGATTCCGATCTGCTGCTGCGTTGCACGTTAGGACGTGGCGGTGGTCGGTACCAGACCAGGACCAGGATGATGAAGGTCTTGTCGAAATAATAATCGTACAAAAGCAATATAATAATATTATGCTTTCAATCAAAGCGCTTCCACCCCGCCGGGCACACGGCGACAGTTCCATTGTACCTACCTAGCAGATGGCACACCAATAGCAATGGGACACACGACGACTCCTGGCGTCGTTCATATCCATTCATGACCGTGTGGTGACATGCCACGGTTTCAATGGTAGACCTCGAGTTGCTTTTGCTTGTCGTAATGTCCTGCATGCAGTGCTGCCAGGGCTAGTAGCGGCAATTTGAGATTATTTCAGCAAAAAAAATAAACGACTATGAGTCGTTGGTGAGCTCGTTTCATGCTATTATTCAAACACAAATATCCAATACTCCTGATAAAGTCTTTAGCCATCTAGTACCGACTTTTCGAACCCTCTAAGCAGAATACCCTCTTCGAATGAGTGTTATCAGTTTTGTACCTTTTAGTTCCACCCGGTTATGGTTATCCTTTGATAGATACGCGTATTACGACTAAAATTTGTAAACTTCCTCAGTGTCAGGTATCCACTGCCAAACTAAAAATATTGAGATTTAGAGGTGACGCAAACGTATCAAAGTTGAATTTCCCAATAATAAAAAGGTGCTTTCATTTTTAGTGCTATATTTTTTTTTCATTTTCAACCGATTCTCAATATTTTTATGAATCTATTTCAAATTCATAACACAGTAAAACAAAAACTAACTATGAATTTCAAATAACTCAACGCACATATGTACAGATGGGTAAATTATTGGTTAAATTGGGAAAAAATCCACAGCTCAGGTGAGATTTGAACTCACGACCCTTATTCGTCAGACAAGTGCTTTACCAACTAAGCTACCGAGCCAATTAATGACCCGGCAACTTAGTTGTCATAAGGTTCAATTCTAATCTCATCTATCTATATCATCTTCCCCTATTGGTCTGTCTCAAGAGCAAACTTACGTGTCTCCGACGGATTTTGGGTCGCTGAATCCAAATCCGGGCTCAGATTTGCTCCAGTACGCCACCATTTTGAGCTATACCTCAATAGGGCAAAATATGCGATTTTGGGATTTTTTGTTGGCATGCTATGCAATGATGAAAATATTTTTTTAAGCAATCGAAGGGTAAATTAGTCAAATAACATCTAAATTAACGACTTATGCAAAATATTTCGTTTTACCAAATCAAATTTGATAGTTTTAATCGATTTATGTTAGGTACGATATTTCCGGTACAAGTCACCCTCCAAAAGTTGCATGCAAGTATACTTATTAACCCTCTAATACCCAATCCCGCCTTTAGACGGGGTATAGTTTGAACATTTTTGTAATATTTGTTTCGTGGAAAATCATTTTTTTTTTATATATTTTTGGCTGATATTTAGAACTGTTCTGTATATCTCAAAATGGATTTTGGTGTTTGTTGAAGCGTATTTACATTTTTTTTAAATCATTTAAAAATTGATGTTTTAGTCACCTTTTAGAAGTCATTGTTTATTTTGTATTGAATCGCTACAACTAACATATTTTAAATTTTTCCCAAATCATTCTATCCTTGTTTCATAGTTTAAGGGAATCGAATGCACTCTAAAATTATTTTCCTTAAAATAACAAGGAAAATAAAATTTTCTGTGAAAAAAATTTAAAATAATAATATTTCAACAATAATCATAAAATCTCAAAATGTTGTCATCTCAAAAAAAAATCAGTTCCCCAAATTGGCTTCCAGGAAAAATACAAAAGTGTGGGGATGTACAAAAATAAAAATTAGAAAAATCAAAACTGAAATTCACGAAATCGAGAATTAAAAAGATTCATCTTCCAAAACATGTTTAAATCGAAAGAGACGAACCAGCCAAGGGCTGAAAGTCTCTCTAATAAAGACAAATCAATCAATCAATGTTTAAATCGATTTTAGATGACGAAAAATGATATTTAGATCAAAATCAAAAATTTGGGTATTAGAGGGTTAACATAAAATGCTTATATCTATCAAATTTGAATTGGTAAAACGAAATATTTTGCATAAGTCGTTAATTTAGATGTTAATTGACCAATTTACCCTTTCATTGCTTCAAAACGATATTCCCTTAATTAATGGCATGCCATCAAAAAAGCCCGAAATCGCTTATTTTGCCCTATAAATCGAAGTAAAGCTCAAAATTGTGACGTGCTGGAGCAAATCTGAGCCAGGATTCGGATTCAGCGGCCCAAAATCCGTCGGAGACGCATAAGTTTGCTCTTGAGACAAAAAAATGTGTAATCGGATAAGCTCGTAGATTTTTTTTTCCAAAGTCAACCCAATATGATTGTTAAGAGTCTTAAATTAAGACGATATTATTGCCTTTCCCGTACAACGAAGTGTACTAAAAGGCTATATGTTCACTCAATATATGAATTTTCGATAGAAGGCTCGGATGGTCAAGTCACATATACCAATCAACTCAGTTCGACGAATTGAGATGATGTCTGTATGTGTGTATGTATGTATGTTTGTGCGCAAAAAAAAGTTCACTTATTTTTAAGGCACTTCCCATTGGCCGATTTTTCGGATTATAGCTCGAATCGAACCGGAACTTTACCGCATTATTGGCTATTCAAAATGGTTCGGATCGGTCTATGCGTTCCGGAGTTATGGCCATTTCAGTGATCCAGATCAGCTCCGGTGGAACTGGTCGTATATAAAACTGAACTAAGCCCTGAACATGTCCCATCAAACTGCGGAGATTTTTGTAACCTTTAGTATGGTTGACGAATTTTATGCAAAAATTAACAATGGAGACCAGAAATTCCACGATATCGGCCCAAAATTCAAGATGGCATCCTTATATTCGAGATGGCGGCTTCAAATTCTAGATGGTTCAATAGGGTTTCAGGATCTCAAACTGAACTTCAACTACAGTGGATGACACCGCTCTCATTGTCTCGTCTCTTCTTTGTCATGTTCATTCTCGACCTCGTGTCTATGGGTAACTTAGTTTATTTGGTTTATTTGTGTTCGTTTTCGCACAAATTGAACATCATTGTGCTGATTTTTTTCGACACTGGTTTTAGGACCTGAAACCATGCAATATGAGTATATTTGGAATGGGGAAGATGTCTTGACTCCAAAAATGGTGACCAAAATATCCAAGATGGCGGTCTAAAATCTAAGATGGCGGTTCAACATTCAAGATGGCTGCTGTTTAATGGAGTATTATGATCTAAAACCAAGCAAAATGGGTATATTTGGTATTGAAAGATGTCTGGAGTCCAAAAATGACGATCAAAATATCCAAGATATGGTATCTCCAAATTCAAGATGATGACTGTTAAATAAATTTTCAGGACCTGAAACCATGCAATAAGAGTATATGTTAGATGGATGGCAGCGAAAAATATACTCTTATTGCATGGTTGTAGCCTAAACCATACAACATGGGTATATCTAGTATTGGGAAGAAATCTGTAGTCCAAAAATGATGATTAAAATATCCAAGATTTCGACCAAAATATCCAAGATGGCGTCTCAAAATTCAAGATGGCGGTTTAATGGAGGTTTAGGGGAAGAAGTCTGGAGTCCAAAAATGGCCACCAGAATTTTCAAGCTGCCAGATTTAAATCCAAAATGGCGGTTCAAAATTAAAGATAGATGTTGTTTTTCAAGAGTTTAAGGCTCAAAAATCAAAAGCCAGATGAACGATATGATCTCTGATGCCATGACATGGATTTCTGTAAAACTTATGAAAGTGCGGTATTCATCAACATGTCACTTGAGTTGTGTTGAAATGTGTTTTCGAAGGCACGAGACATCACCGCTAGGTGGATTAATTAGGGTGTTTTTCTTCTTTTTAAAAAATAAAAATCTATTTGAGGGCCTATCATTCATTAATCGCTTGACCAAATTCAAATCTTTTATCGTGCTTTTGTAGACATTTTTATTGATCAAGAATGCTGTCAAAAAACTGTACCTTTAAAAATGGTTTCAACATGGATAGATATGGAAAACCATAAAAAATCACGTGTTTTTCAAGAAAAAAAACATGGATTTTCGAAAAATTTTAATTGTTTTTGGAATCCCAAAACTTAAGTTTAAACACAGGTGTTCTGAATTAAAACATACTTTCATGCCTATCATGTTCATTATCCCTAATTATGATGCTTATTATCTGATTTTGAGTAAAAATTGCCAAAAAACGTCCAAATTTACATAAACAAATCTAGTTTTTCGGCATACTTTGGCAGATTTTACTAAAAAAAAATTGGCTCAAACTCAGAGGCTTCTCTATTTTGTCATTTGAATCCAGAAAAGAATTCCAAGTTTCAACAACTTTACAGCAGCTAAAATAAACCGCAGCCTAATGACCATTTTGGAAAAGAAAATATTTGCAAAAAAAAAAAAAAAATGTTCGAGCATTATGTTTTTGCAATTCCAATTTTTCCCCCCTTAAGGTGGGCAACATTTTAAAAACATGTATTCTATCACGCCGAGGACCTGGGATCGAATCCTTTCCCAACAAATACGCAAAATGTGAGTTCTTTCTTCTCAAGGGAAGTTTTGTTAAAAACATATATTCAATATTCTTGATCAAAGTCCCAGTTAAATATTAATTGTTAAAATGTCAAAACTAGCATTCCTTTTTTTCATTGATTCATACAGTATGTATCATGATTGAAAAAAAAAATACTTTAATATCGAATCAAATAGTTTTCCAGACCGTTGTAAACTTTTTCAACTACTTTACACTCCTTATAAGAAACAAAACTGTTGAAATCACTCAATGTAACTCTAGTATTTTCTATCAATAAAAACACCCTCCACAGAAAAAAAACGAAGTTTGAAAAATCAAGGTGTCCCACTCTTGATTTTTGCAAAGCATTTCGATTGAAAAGAAACAAATTGAGAGATTCCGCCAAGGCAATTTTTGAAAAATGACCATTTTTATAAAAACTCTCAAATAAGTCAAATTTTTCGTTTATATTCACCCCAACCATAGCCTCCCCCCTCTCCCCCAATCATCAAAATGTACAACTGAGGCTAAACAGTTTAGCAGCAAAACAAATTAATGTATAGTGGAACTGGTGAAAACATATTCAAATGTGATAAAATGAAAAAAAAGGAAAAAAAACAATTTCTGAATGAGTTGTTTTTTTTTGTAGATGTGCAGAAAGCAAAGAAACTGATTTATTTTTTAAGTGAAGAGAAGGATTTGGCAAACATAGAGAATTCTGACGATGAATTAGCGATAATAGCCATTGCCCTAAATGATGAGGAGCTGATCGAAGATATTGTACTACTCAATCGCCAATTCGCAGAATCACACTATATTTGCAAATTTTTGTGTATTGTGGATTAGTATAAAAATTATATTGGTTATTTCTGTGATATTTCATTTTAAACTTTTGGAAGCTTTTTCGGTAATTTCTTTTGGAAATTCCTTTGCAGTTTTTGTTGAAAAAATTCGACACCTTTTTAATACACTCGGTATTTTTTTTTCGTTTTTTTTTTCTTCTAAAATAAGGTACCATACCTATTCCGATCATTCCATTTTGAATTCCTTCTAAAATTTGTTTGGATTTTAATCTTTGACAATTTATTTTGGGAATTCTTTCGGCGATTACTTTTGAGATTTACTCCAATATTTTTGTAGATTGTTTCTTTGGCTTTTTTGCAAATGTCTTTGTTAATTCCCTTGACATTTGCTACGGTAATTATTTAAGATATAGATATAATGTTGACAATTTCGTTGGAAATTTCCTTATTTTTTTAAATTGTTGAAGCACCTTATCTAGAATTTGCTTTGCACATTTGTTAGGCATTTTCTTTTGTACTTCAGGAGTCTCAAACGAACTGCTGTCCCATTTTTTAAGGTGATGCGGGACGCCGTGTTAATTTTCCTATCTTTTCTCTCTTTCTAATAATTTGCCTCGCGATTTTGAAGATGGTAATCTCGATTTCTGTCGCACAAAACAGGCTGAAATATAATCAGCATACGCACTGCAAGTGAGCATACACGATGATAAGTTTTTGTTCCATAATATGAAGTAGAATCTGAGATTACCATTTTAGCCACTCAGAGCAATGGCGGATATTTTCCCGACCGTCCCGTTCGTCCTTAATCCTTATTATACTTGATATAGTTCAAATCAGCACAAAACGTCTTTATATGGCATCGAACAATGTTTTTTTTTGCGAAATTTATAAACTGCACCTGATTTTATGTGATACTTTATATGAAAAAAATGAATATTTTTTCTTAAAAACACTGTACCTCAGGAACGACGCAAATTACCTTGGGGAGTTGAGCTTTTTCGATCGGAAAACGTCTGATAAATACGATGGAATCAAAATTTTTAAAATCAATATATACGTATCTTGAGAAAAATCGATTTTTAGTTTTAATATTGAAAAATATGATATTTGGCAACACTGTATCAGAAAAATAATATTTTTTCTGGGTTCCCTGAACGATTTCCTTTATTTAAAAAAAAATAAAATAAAATAAAAGTGTCAAAGGTCGCAAATGCGTATGTGTAATCGTTTCAATGATAAAAATAAAAGAAAGAGAGGATAATTTTCATATCGGCCAAAACGAGGGGTGCCGCCACGGACCGAGGGGTGATCCGATCGGCACCAAAACTTGGATTTTTCTTTTTCCATCTAAACAAATGTTTCAGCCAAATTTGGTTCAAATCCGTGATGGTCGATTGCAAGTTTTCACATTTTCTCGGTCACTTCATATAGAATGACCCATATTGAAATTACTCCTACAATTCTCTTATGTACACAAAATAATTTCAGAAAAATTCTCAAAATAATACCAAATATTGCATAAAGAAACATGTAAATTTCAGAAAAAAATTTAAAAAAATTGCCGATGAAATTTTCAAAGTAATCGTCGAAAGTTTAGAGACATTGTCTAAGCAGGTTGAAAGGAATTTTAGAAAAAAACTGAAAAAAAATCCATAGAAGCTTACATTTTCGTAAAAATGTACAGAAATAAAAAAAATAAAGCAATTCGAACCAATTTTCTAACAACAAGTTTCTAGAGGGGTTTATTCATTTTTTTTCAGTTCAAGGTTCATTTTTGATAAATTTGTAGATTTCTGGAGGAATTCGTCTTCCTCGGATACTTACAAACTTCTAACAATAATGTCAGTGTTTCAAATAAACCACGAGATTACCTGCACTCGACGGCGAACCAAGCATTCTAAGGTTTATCAAATCAGGATAGATTCTGTAGGCATGGCACCGTGCGAGAATGCTGAACAGCAACATTCTATTGAAAAAAAAACCTTCGGATTCTACATGAACTCAGAACCGTAATCACTCGCTACCAGCCCTGCAGTGGCCACCAACTGGCAACCAACAACGCCTCCGATGTCGGATGTTCGGATCGAGGCTGCGGCCTGCAGGCAAGTTATGAGAAACTGACTAGATAACGCAAGCGAGAATCACATATCGGGCCCCCTTGACTCACTCCCAAGCCCCGAGTCCTGAGTACCCACAACATATGAATATGGAATCAGACCCTCGCCTCGTCGCGTCCGCTTCGCTTCGGTTCCACTCGAAATCAATAAATTCTCGATATGTGAAAACATATGTAGATTTTATTACTACACCCATAACGGTTTGCCGGTTTTCAACTTGTGCATAATGCTGGGTCTCGGCAGTAGCAGCCGTTCGACGACGTCGTTGGGTGGAGTACGGTACCAACATAAACTCAAAACCGATACGGGAGAGGTTAAGCGGTGAACCTACATGGCCAGGACCGCAGCAAGCTCGATTGCAACCAGTCTTCGATACCTTTTCACAGGCCACCGACGACCGACGCCAACCAGCATACGCTGACTAGCTGTTGGGTCGATGCGGGTTATCGACTACGGACGAAGATGGCTTGTCAGGGTGCTTCTTGAACTTGAGCCAGAAACCGCCAAGTATGCGAATCTCAGTTTGCAGTTTGACTGCAACCAATCCTTCTACTTCTTCCACCCCTCTTCAACTCTAACACATCCAAGTCGAGATGTGAGGCCCAGCAAGGAAGAAAGTGAGAGGTGAACTTCCTAGACACGCCGCCGCACGCCCGGCAAGAGTTGAACAGTACCTAGCGCATAGAAAGCTTCTATGATTGACACTTTCACTTCAACTTGTTTCGGATGTGGAGTGGAGTCTCACTCGGCGTAGGAATTGAAACGTAGAATAGAAAGTTGTGGCGAATGGAAGCGCAGCGGTGGTACCACAGTCAGCTGAAGCCAAAGTTCTAAGCATTGGAAAAAACTTTTTAACGAGTTCGAAAGCAGTTCGCTGGCACTGCAGGGGTTTTAGATCATATGATGTGGTGCGGGAGGAAGCTCATATTTAGGAATGGTAAATGATCATTTATTTTATGTTTAATTGGTTATGGTTCGGGCAATCTTTGAGAAGAAAATGAGAGTTGCTTATTCAGCACACACTTCCCTGGATGTGTGGATATGAACCTGATGTCTTTTCTTGTAGTAACGATTCCCTGGCTTCGGTTCGGAGTATTGTAACTATAGAATCGATTGAGTGGGCACTTAATAGCTTTGCTCCTTTCAAATCTCCTGAGGAAGATGGGATTTATCCTATTTTGCTTCAAAAGAGATTTGATTATTTCAAACATTTTTTGAAAAAATACTTGTTTGCAGGTTTGCTACAAGGTATATTGCCAAATCTTGGCAGGATATTACTGTGAAGTTTATTCCGAAAGTGGGTCGTGCGTCGTATGAAGAAGCAAAGAGTTTCAGACCTATCAGTTTGACCTCTTTTCTTCTGAAATGCTTAGAACGCATTGTGGATCATCACGTCCGTGATGTTCATCTGGCCAACGTGCCTCTTCATGTGAACCAACATGCCTACCAATCTGGTAAGTCCACTGTGACTCTTTTACACAAGGTTGTTTACGATATCGAGAAAGCATTCGCTCAAAAGCAATCTTGTTTGGGTGTTTTCTTAGATATTGAGGGTGCCTTTGACAACGTGTCTTTCGATGCCATATTGGAAGCCGCACGGGGTCATGGTATATCTCCAATGATTTTCAATTGGATTCATCAAATGCTCAAAAACCGATATCTCTTCTCGACATTGCGTCTAGCAGGGATTAGGAAATTGAGTGTTTGTGGATGCCCTCAAGGGGGAGTCTTGCCACCGCTTTTGTGGAATCTCGTAGCAGGCAACTCAATAATAGCGGTTTTCCTACTTATGGTTTTGCCGACGACTACCTAGCTTTGTTAGTTGGTATGTCTATCACCATCCTTTTCGACCTGATGCAAAACGCCCTTCAGGTAGTTGAGGGTTGGTGTCGCCAATATGGCCTTTCGGTTAATCCGAGTAAAACATCTATTGTTCTTTTTACGGAAAGGCGAAACCGTAATGGCGTTCGACCTTTACGTCTCTTTGATTCTGAAATCGATGTGACTGAACAGGTAAAGTACGTTGGAGTCATTCTTGATTCCAAGCTTTACTGGACACCTCATATTGAGTTCAGAATCAAGAAAGCTTGTATGGCCTTCGGGCAATGCCGGCGAACCTTTGGTACAACTTGGGGTCTAAAACCCAAGTATATCAAATGGATCTACACATCTGTTGTTCAGCCAATATTGGCCTATGTATGTCTAGTGTGGTGGCAAAAGGGCGAAATGAGAACGGTTCAATCAAAGTTAGGCCATCTGCAAAGGATGTGCTTAATGGCGATGTCAGGAGCGTTCTCTTCAACTCCCACGGTAGCGCTCTAAGTTCTCTTTGACGTTTCCCCACTACACATTCATCTCAAACAAGAAGCACTTTCTTGCACTTACCGTCTCTATGGGTACTCGGTTTACTAGAGGAAACTCCTGTGAACCGCACATTAACACACACCTCGTTGTTCCCACTTTTGATGAATTGGGACAAAGTTGTCCTTGTTCCGAGTGATCTTACCATTGCTTGTAATTTTCCATATAGGACATTTTCCACGAAATTCCCTTCCCGGGAAGAGAAGTATTTCAGACGACATCGTATGTTACACTGATGGCTCCCTTCTCAAAGATCGAGCAGGTGCTGGTGTTTATTCTCGTGAGCTAAGGCTGTATCAGTCTTATTCACTTGGTAGACACTGCACCGTTTTTCAGGTCGAAATCTTTGCTCTTATGTGCGGAGTGCAATCAGCACTTCAACAGCACGTAATGGGCAAAGTAATATACTTCTGTTCAGATAGCCAGGCTGCTATTAAAGCACTTGCTTCGGCCAACTCCAGGTCGAAGATAGTTATCGCTTTTCGAACTCAAATCGAGGAGCTGAATTCAGCAAACGCTGTTCACCTTGTATGTGTGTCTAGCCATTCTTCCATCGCTGGAAATGAATTAGCTGATGAGTTAGCTCGCACTGGAGCAACACATGACTTCATTGGCCCTGAGCCAGCTATTCCGATATCGAAGTGTTGGGTAAAGCTTCAGATTCACACCTGGGCTGCCACTCATCACATACAATACTGGAATAGTTTGGAGTCATGTCCTCAAACCAAATTCTATTGTACTGAGCCATCTCCAAGGGTGCTGAAGTATCTTACAAATCTGTCAAAGCAGAATTGCAGCATTCTGGTCAAAGCATTGACTGGCCACTGCCGACTCAGCTATCACATGACGAATATTCAGCATGCTGGTCCATTTGCATGTGATAGTTGTGAATCCGATTATGGAACTTTGTATCATTTGATATGTAACTGTCCAGTTTTTGCGCAACTGTGTTTCCGAGTAAACACTTATTAAGTGAAAATGACGTCAGAGACCTGAATATTCAGGATATTCTGTTGTTCTTAACCCGCTGTGGTAAAGAGCTCTAGGCTCTCTTTCGCTGTATGCGTTATTACAGTGCCCTTTTCAGGGCGCTGTTTGAACCCATTGTGGTACGCTTATGCGTTAGTACCCTCTTCCAGGATATTTTTCCTATTTACCTACATGTCCTTATCCCCATCCTTATCCTGATTCCGTTCTTTTTCTTTTCGTGGGTGCTCACTTCTATCAAAAAATACAAAAAATAAGAAACAAAACAAACAGCGCTTCGATCCTTTGTTTTCCGTTGGATGAAATGGGAGCCATAATGCTTAATAAGGGAACCAATACCCTATTTGAAGTTGTTGAAGAGTTTGTCTTTGTTGGAACACTTTTGACATGTAACAATGACGTTTCCCATGAAGTGTAGAGCCGTATTACAGCTGTGAATAGGGATTACGAATTACGGTTTTTCGGATTACATAGCTTTTTGCTAAAGTTCACTATGGTTCTTTCACCTTATTATTTACTATTATTTCAATATCCACACATAACCAACTAATTCTTCCAAAACAATACATTCCAGACCTTGATAATCAACAGCAAACATTTCCAATTTTAAGCTCCTGCAGTGAAAAGCACTTAATCTTCCGTACCGCCAAAAATAACCCACAAAGAGCTGTAAATTTCAATCAGACTAACGAAACATGCTGAATAACAGCAGCTGCAAACTTTTTCTCCCAACAACAACAAAGTCTAGTTCCTCCCGACCAGCACCAGAAAAAAAATCCCTAGCGCAGAAGCCGAAATCCACCAAAAACCTGCACGCATTGGACCGTTCGTTCCTACGCCCGGCAACAATAAGCCACCGCCAACATCCCCGAACGAACCTCGGCTGGAAGGACGAAACAAACTCCAAAATTGGAAAGCAAGTTCTCAAGTTTCATGGGTTTGGTTCGGTTCGGCCGGTTGGAGCCATTTTCCCGGCTGATGGCTTAGTGTTATTGCTGGCAAGCCTGATAAACATAAATAAAAAGTTGCTCTACGGCTGCTTGTTTCCTTCTTTTTCCTGGTGGTGAACCACGCCGACAGTCGACACCACCCCAAGCAAATGGGTTGTGTGTGAATGTGCAGGAAACCCCCGTTGGTTGGAGCTAGATAATTTAAGTTTCTGCTTTTCGGGCGAAGAAATCATTAAAGAGATTGACCGTAGATAGCGGCAGTCAAGGATTTGCGTTCCAGACCCAACTCGTTTAATCTTTGCTCCGGTACTTTTTTTTCGGTTTCCTTCTCTACAGGTGAGTGCTAACGAGCTCGAACCCAAGGAAAGCTAACCTCAATTTTCCCATTAACACCGGAACACCAAGTCTTTGCGGGTTCACTATGGGTCAGAGATTGAGATATCGCGAACTCATTGAATTCATAAACATTCTAGCTTCTATTTCCAAGCTTATGTCGGCTCTTCTCATTCTTCTAGGTCTTGCCTTCTATCATCTACCTTTTATCTTCTATCGTCCAATAAATATCTCTATTATTTTATCTTTCATTTGTGATTTTCTTTTATTTATGTTAACTTATTCATCCTATGTTTTATTTATTCAATCTTTGTTTCTTCTTTTTTCATCTTCTCTTCTTGTATCCCTTTTCTTCTGATTTTGTTCTTGTATCTGTTGTTTTATAATTTTTGATTTTTGCTACTTTAACAACTTTCTCCTTCATGTCTAACCCACAGTGTCGCTTCGAAGGCGCTAGACCACATATTCACCATCCCCGGTAGAAGGTTTCACTGTGCATCCGAACCTCGGCCTGGCTTTTTTGCGTATCCATCGTTCTCGACGTGTTTGTGTGCGCATTAACCTTTCCCGAACCAAACCGAAAATAAACTTTCCAAGTGAAAAATAATATTTTTCTTCCATTATCGGTGCAGGCGCGAAATCGACCGGGACGACAACGACGTCGACGACGATGACTGTGACGAGTTCCGATTCCACACCACACCTTTGGGGCTTCGATCACTTCCTCCGCTGAACAGAGGAGCGGGATGCAAAGTTCTATCTGGGGGTGACTAGAAAGCGGGAACAAACACCCAATTCCCATTTATTTCAGCTGCGAAAAGGCGAATGATAGTGACTGCCAAGCGTTAAGCGCACTCTACCAGCTGCTCGTCACGTTTGCTCAAGCTTATGGTTAGTTGTGGGTGTATAATGGTGCATCGCGAAATCGATTCAATGCAGGAAAATATACACGTTTGGAAAAGTGTAAAGCACTATTCCGGAGGAGCTGCTCGAAGGAGGAGCCACACGTAGTAAATTGAGGAAATTGATGGGGAAATATAGACGGGGGTCGAAGAAAAATGTGTGCCAATATTTAGTACTCTTTCGCTCGCTCTCGTTTTATGCAAGGGCACCACAATTGATGCTGACTATCGTGAAAATGGAGCATTTCTTGCAGGCCGAACAGACAGCTTCATGTTTGCGTCTTGACAGTGGCTTATCAGTTCAGAAAGTGATGCCAGTTATCATTTTTAGGCCTCACTCATTGGAGCACTAGTTTTTGATCACTTGTTTGAGAATTAAAGCTTTCCTACACTTAATCAAAACAGGAGTCGGCTTTCTCAAGCAATTTGTTGAGAAGAACTACACATTTCTCTTGATTAAAAATTATTAGTATTTATTGTCGAGATTTTTAGCCCTGGGTTAGATCCGTTTTGGGATGCGAAAAGGATTGAAGGCTTGAAAACATTGCTTCGCGAGGTCTAGTTAAAAAGAAACCTCGCTTCTGAAATTATCGTAAGGGTCTCTATATTGAGTATTTTATTTAGTGAACTTCACAAATTATCAAAACGATTTTGAATATTTCGTAAAGCAATTTTTGTATTTCGGCTATGTATTCTTAAATGAAAGTGTTGATTCTAGTTAATCTTTGGTGACGTTACGGAAAATTTTTGTAAGCCTCTAGGAAATTTCCTTAACCGTACCAGGCCTGCTTAATATCAGTCTCAGTGCCTGTTTTTCAGCCGAAAATGAATCACTGCGGCGGTCGTTTTCAATTCCTCGATGTGAGAACTGACAGAGTACGAGAGTTCCATTCGTGAGCGACCCAACAATGTCAATTCCCAATCATCTACACACTACTCATGCTGACAGGCCATTCGTCTCAAGCGGTGACTTGTGAGAGTGAGTGCCCTTTACGCTACCACGGGTGAAAACATTCAAATACACAAAAGTAAGTGGAAATTTAGCCCTGTCAGCTCTCGCTATAAGCACGCTGCGTGCGAGTGTGAGTACCTATTTCATTTCGTTCCCGTGTTGCTGATCGGAAAACAACAATGACAGGAAAACCAAAACGGAGAAAATGAAAAAAGCAAAATATCACTATCATAAAGGCCTGTCGAAAAATTGCAGCTCTGAACCGTTCCCAGGTAACCACTAAGCATTTGAATATGTCGTACAGTAGACCGTATTAAGCATTTTAACTGATTATGCGGCACGCGTGTAAATCAAAGAGCTACCGCTGTCCGATCATTTTTGTTCATTTTGAATGCCTTATCACTGCCAGAGCTGTGAACGAAAACATGTTATACTTCGTTTACGAAAATTCAGCATATTTGTAATTTCGTTTCAAAAATGGAACATAATCCATCAAAGCAAACCATAGTTACAGCATCTCAAAGTTGGCCATTTTGTATGGAAATCGACGTTTGTCCAATCAATTAATCATTTGAATCATTGTTAATCTGTCCGAATTTCGGAAGATTGTACTGAAAAAGGTACACTTTTTATAGGACATCAGATGATTTCAATATCCGGCCAGAAAATTTTGAACAAACAATACTAGGGAATGACGGGGCAAGATGGGTCAATAGGGCAGTTCAGATTTCAAACATGTTATAAATTCAAAGCTCCTTTGATCATAACAATCTAGTCTAGTCTACACTAACACAGCCAGTACTCGAAAGAATCCTGGAAAATGACAGATTTGGATCTGCCATTTTTCTTGTATATTAATGTTTGTAATCTCCTTTGTTCATAACAATCATTGGTGCAAAACAAGAGTCCTGTCAAATGTTCAGACATTTCGGTGGTGCTTTAATGGTGGCCAAAAATCAAAATAGGCTTATATAGGAATCACTACGGCGAATTTTCAAAAAAGGTTCTCAGCACTGCATAGCATTTACACATGGATAAAGTCATAAGCTCAAAATCAAAGTGAATTCTTCAGATTTCAATGATAAATGTTGCTGAAGACCCATTGGGTCAGTGTCATTAAGACGCTTAGGGGAGACAGGGGGGCTCTGGCCAAAGTCTACGCTTCACACAAATTTCGAGAATTTTGTATGAACAAAAGTCTACGAAGGGTAAGGGAGGGGGGTCTGAGATTACCCAAAATGAGTCTACGTAGTTTATGGACAGCGCCTTTCCGAACGCATTACTCATGTTTTGATTATCTTGATAATTCATTAAGGTGACCAGCATAAATCCACAAAACTTTGGGGTTTTTATTGAAAAAATATTCCCTCTGATCGGACATAAAAATAAAATAGTTTTTGGCCATTATTTTATGCGATACATAACGGCTAGAATGTTAAAAATTGTGTACCCCAGTACTAATCCAGACCAAGCTTTCCGTCACTCGCCGCTGAAGAAGAAGTTGGAGTTGGATTTTGAAGAGTGGTTTTCAAGCGATTAGAAGAAAACCAAATTGTTATATGTATTAAAAAATAAAATAAATAAATTCTACGGCGCACATTATAAAAATGAAAACATCCCAAGTAACATTTTGATAACCAATTAGTCCTGTAGAGGTTTTGAGAACATTTATGACTGTTATGACCTTATAGCTTTTTTTAGTTTAATGATGATTCTAAGAATCTTTTCTAGTCTATTTGTCCAAATCATGTCACTTGGAATGGCTTCTAATGGAGTTGTAGGGCAAAATCTGAGATGGTTCCGGTTCGGCTTATAGTGGGATTTATGATGAACTGACGAGTTCCTCTAAAGGTTGCTCCAGGGTTTTCTTAACCCTCAAGAGGATACCTTAAATGAAAGTCCGTTTTGGGACCCTGGGGTCCATTGGACTCCAACATATATTCTCGCGTATCTCGTGATCCTTACTTTTTGAAAGGGTGATGTTTTCAGCAAAGATGTTAGGAAAGTCAAGGCCTATCTAGTGATGAACAATTTAGTTCGGGAAGTTTCCGCTAGGTGGTGCTAGTGAGCATTGAAAAATGCCCCCGATCTACAGGATATAACGTACCTAAACAAGCGGACAAGGACAAGACGTACCGAAACAATAGGGTAAATCGCACTGCTGTAGACGAGTAGACATATATGCCCAGTGGGTCAAAAGGGGTCATTCAAATATTACGTAACGCAAAGGAGTGGGAGGTGGTCTAGCGATGTGTTACGTTTCATTCAAAATTTTCCATACAAAAGTTGTTGCACGGAGAAGGGAGGAGCCCTTAAGTTGTCAAATTTTGCGTTTCGTAATATTTGAATAAACCCAAGAGGAATCGGAAACAAACAGACGTAACACTATTAAAATTTAAATCTCATATATCTCAGGATCCTGATTACTTATATAGTTGATGTCTTCGGCAAAGTTGTTTGGTTGGTCAAGAACTTATAGATTATGGACCGTTTGATTCGATATTCCACCACTAGGCAGTGCTAGATAGCATGAAAATTTTTTATCTCATAATATCTCAGGATCCTGATTTCTTAGAAAAATGGTGTCTTAGTTGTTGGGTAGGTCAAAAATGTTCAGTTGATGAGCCATTTGATACGAACTCTCCTATTGGGAGACGCTGGTGCGGGATGCTTATTATTCATAGAGATGGTGTCTACAGCTGTTATTTGGCAGGACATGGACCTACCGAATATAGACACTATAGAATCTACAGACTTGGGGAGAAATAGTTGAATTACGCAATTTAAAAGTGTTTTATAGTGAATTTAGTGCGTACTAATAGAAAATGACGTCACACAACCCACAGTCGTTATCGTTCCGTAAATCTCGTTTGGCTAAACGAATTGATAGATCGCTTGGTTAGGGGCCATCCATAAATGGCGTAGCATTTTTTTGACGATTTTTGACACCCCCCTTATCCCCCTATTTTCCCATACCTAATACATGGCTCGTAGCATAATCAGAGACTCTCCCCACCACCCTAAAATGCCACTTCATCTATGGACGGCCCCTTACAGTTGTCTGCACCTTGGAAAGCATATGGAATCTATAGTGTCTATATTACAGATTATGGGATATATACAATTATACTTTGATCATAATCTACACAATTTTCCACAGCACAGAGATCAGACATCCAAGCTCAGTTTCAAAACTGTGTAAGGAATTAAACGTTCATTTGAAATGGCAACACAAGTGGCAACATCGTGGTGGCGCTGCTATCCCAATGTCCCCACGCTGTTGTCGGTGGTGAATATAAAACTTATGTAGATATGCGTACTCACCACTAATTGTAGCAACTTGCCGCATAGGTGACGCTAGTGTTGTCAACGCCAAAAAAATTGAATCCTTGCACAGCTTTCGAGACAATTTTCTATAGGCTTGGATGTCTGTTCTCTGTGATACAAAATATATTTTCATGAAAAATCAAATAAAATGGAATGTAAATTTCAACGTTTCCTTCCCGTAACCGGGAGGAACTCCTGGAGAGAAATTCCTGGAGGAATCCCGTGAGGAGTTCCTGGAGGAATCCTGGAAGAAATTCCTAGGCGAATCTCGAAAGCAACTCCTAGAGGAATCCCGGGAGAAATTCCTGAAAGAATCCTGAGAGGAATTCCTGGAGGAATGCCAGGAAGAATTCTTGGAGGAATCCCGGGAGAAATTCGTTGAGAAATACCGGTAAGAATTCCAGGAGAAATCCCAGGAGGAATTCCTGAAGCAACCCCCGGAGGAATTCCTGAAGAAATCCCAGGAGGAATTTCAAGTGGATTTCCTAGAAAAACTCATGCAGGAAACCCGGGAGGAAATTCTGGAGAAACCCCGGGAGCAATTCGGAGACAAATTCCTGAAGAAATTCTGGGAGGATTTCGTGGAGGAATCTCGGAAAGCATTTGTGGAAGAATCCTTTTACGAATTCCTTGGTGGAATTCCTGATGTAGTCATTTCCGGAGGGCTTTTAAGTGGATTTCCCAGATGAAATCGTAGAGGAACCTCGGGAAGAATTACTGAAAGAATCCCTGTATTAATTTCTGGAAGAATCCTGGTAGGAGTTCCTTCAGAAATTTTGGGAGGAATTCCTGGAGGTATCCGGGTGAGTCAATTCTGAAGTAAATTATCCACCAAATTGGAAGTATTGGTATTGTGAACAGAATGTAATCATATTGTGTTATTCTCAAGATATTCACTTCAAAAGAAGCGTACTTATTTGAGGACGCTTGCCACTCGGTAATCTAGGATGCTGGGCATATACGAACTAATTAGCGCCATTTTGCAGAAAAACTTTAAAATAATTTTCATTACCAAATAATCCTTGATGTATTGAACACTTTTGCCCAAGACACAAACTTTCTATACATTCCGAATCTCAAGATATTCAAGCTAAATTTAACTTTCAATTAATAATTTGAATAAACAATACCGCCACCTACTGGGCCAATTCCAATTCAATTTGTTCTTCACAAGATTGCCCTTGGTCTATTGAACAATTTTGTCGAAGATGTAGTATCCGCACGCTTGGCAGTGAAATTCGGGGAAACACGGAACCAATCTGAAACTCCCGTTCGCGAGCTGCGCATAAAACTTCCATACACCACAAAATTCGTTAATAAACTGATCGCTTCTCATTCACAGCCACAGCTCTACACAAGCCACAATCTCTACACAAGCCTCAAGCCCACACGCTATCTTCTACCTATCTCCTTCTCGCACATTCTTCATTCATGTCATCTCATCCACTTCACGCGTTGATCAGTGCGGTTGCTTTTCCCCGATTCATACAAACGCATTCAATTCGAAGACAGGCCCGGACCAACTTTTGCTTCAAAAGCTCAAAACAAAAGCTTTTCTTTTTGTGGAAGCTGTGCGATGTTATTTCGCGCGCTCTACATTGACCGGAATAGCACGCCAAATTTATTGATCTAGATTCAAATATAAATACATTTTCCATTCACGGCATTAAACTTACTAAAGATAAGATACTAAAGTAACATACTTAATAAGCAAATCCATTACTCCCATGAACCCACAACTTCTCTATATTAGAAATCATAATCAATTTTAATACATAACCTACGCTCACTACAGAAGACAGCATTATTCTAGGAATTGACGATCACAAGATATAATCATTCGTGTCGTGGGGTCCAATGGACCCCAGGGGACCAAAATCGCCCGGTTCAACTTTGACATAAAAAATAATCTATAGTACGCCATGAAATATTTGTTATTTTTGCACAAATAACTCATCGTGGTGTAGTTTGAAGGTACTGTGAAAACGGGACCGATGTGTCAATCCAAACTTTTTTGCGACCACTTCAAAGTGGCTCTGGGGTCCAATGGACCCCAGGTATTCATTAGAGGGTTAAGAGATTCCCCCTGGAGTTCATTCTGATTTCTTTCCAGGTATCTAGGTCTAGAATCTGGATCTAGGAGTTCCGTCGGTGAAATCTTTCAGAAACTCTTTTCTAGACTCCTGTAGTAATTCCTCTGGGATTCCATCAGAGATTCCTTTATGGATTTCTCTAGGAATTTCTTCCGAGGTTCCTCCAGGAGTTCCGGGAATTCTCTAGGATTTTTTTTTAGCAAATTTGCTCAAAAACTCATTGCTCCAGGGAGTATAGTCTGCTATTTTTCCAGTGTCCGTTGGAATGTGTTTAAATTTTGTTTGAAATAAAGAAATAGCTGTAGAAAAGGGGAAGGAACTGGAGGAAACTCAGAAGGAACTCTTGGAGGAAATCCTTAAAAGATTGCTGGAGGAATACATCATAACCCTCTAATACCCAACCCCGCCTTCAGACGGGGTATAGTTTGAGCATTTTTGTAATTTTTGTTTCGTGGAAAATCAAATTTTTTATATTTTTGGCTGAAATTTAGGACTGTTTTGTATATCTCAAAATGGTTGTTGGTGTATTTTGAAGCGTATTTATATTTTTTAAAAATCATTGAAAAATTGATGTTTAGGTCACCTTTCAGAAGTCATTGTTTATTTTATATTGAATCGCTAAAATTAACATGTTTTAATTTTATTCCAAATCCAATCCAAATAGTTTAATAGTTTAAGGGAATTGAATACACTCTGAAATTATTTTCCTTAAAATTACACGGAAAATAATTTTTTCTATGAAAAAAAAATAAAAATAAAAATATTTCAACAATAATCATAAAATGTCAAAATGTTTTTATCTCAAAAAATCGGTACCCCAAATAGGCTTTCAGGAAAAATATAAAAGTGTGGGGATGTTTAAAAATAAAAATTAGAAAAACCAAAAACTGAAATTCACGAAATCGAGAATTAAAAAGAATCATCTTCCAAAACATGTTTAATTCGATTTTAGATGACGAAAAATGATATTTAGATTAAAATCAAAAATTTGGGTATTAGTGAGATAAATATGTTGGGGGAATTCATCAAGGAATTCTTGTAGACATTTTATAAGTAATTTTTGGAAGGATTCTATTTGTAATTTCTAGAAGTAATTCCATAAGAAATTCTTTTGAAAATTCCTGGAATATTTTCATAAAAATAATGTTGAAAAATTTCTATGAGAACAATCTGACAGAGCTTAAGAGCTTAAAAGGAACTCTTGGAGAGGAATTCCGGAAAGTATTTCTGAAGGGATGATCGATAGAAGTTTATGGAACAACCTAAAAAGGATTCTTGAAAAAAATTCAAGAGGAAACCCAAAATAATCTAAAGGAGGGTTATTAGAATGTGCTAGAAGATTTCCGGAAGAAACTCTTGAAAGGTGCAAAGTATAAACTCCTGGAGGATTTCTAGAAGGTACTAGAATATTCCCAAAAAAAAAACTCCTGGAAAATTCCCATAAGGAACTACTGGATAAATGAGAAAAAAGAACTACCCGGGTAGAGGTGAAGTACTGGCGATCAAAACGTGATATTGGTTTGATTGACATAAGAGATAAAAGATCTGAAAATAATATCTGAAAAATGTTCCTGGAACATCTGAACAATATCAAAATATGATATTTCAAGATCAAACGAATAGCTTGCTGCTATTGGTTAGATCTTACAAAATCTACATATGATCTGATGATGATGTTCCAGGAGTAAATTTTAGATATTATTTTGAGATCTTTTATCTCTTATATCAATCAAACCAATATCACATTTTGATCTCAATATCATAATATGCTATTATCGAGCTCTTTTCCTCTACCCGGGTACAGGGGGGTTTCCACAGCTGACTGTGGAAGAGTCCCGTAAAAACTTTTGGAAGGTTCCCGACAGGAACTCCTTCAGAGTTTTCTGATAGAATTTTTGGAGACTAGAGATCCCCACAAAAAAAAAACTTTTGGAAAATTTTCAGAATGAATTCCGGCAGAATTCTTAGAGGGAACTTTAAGAGGAAATCCAGCTGTAAATCCTGAAGAAGTTACAAAAATGTTCTGGATTGGATCCAGCAGAACCTCGTTGTATAATCCTAGAACGATGTCATTAATCAATTCCAGAATGAACTTGAGGTTACATTTCTGATCGAATCCCAGAGGAATGTCCATGAATGTTGCTAGAAGAAGCAACTGTGTGAAGATTCCTAGAAGAAAATCTTGGTGAAATCCTAGATAAACTTTTGAAGCAACCTCTGAACAAAATTCTGAGGGTACCGCAGAAAGAACTCCAGGATCAATCTCAGAAGGGATTTCTTAATGAATGTCAGAAAAAATCTTATTTAGTGAAAGGTCTCGGTTTGGTTTTGGCCGAGATGGATCTTGAAACAAGGAAAATGGATTAGTAATCCTAATTTTTTTATTCGATGTTCACTGATTTGAGGCAGTAGGGACCTGCAGGCATCCGATGCATGGTCAATACGGTATCATTTCTTGACTTTTTCGTTCAGGGATCCGATTTAGACTGAAAAAGAGCGTATTAAAAGCGGAACCTATATATCAGAATCCTTCCTTGCGATTAGGTTGAAAATGACTACTGTACCAAAACCGAATACTTTATAACTTCTCAATGGTGATAAAGTAATACGACATGCACTATACAAAGGGCACGAGGTATACCACAATAGATCAAATATTGGTCGCAGTAGTTATGTCCCGAACAGAGAAAAAAAATAATAGAAAAAATCTTCCAAGACTTGGATTTTTTGCGAAACCTCAAGAAGAACCATCAAAATATATATGTACCAGAAATGATCGTCCGTGTTGTTGAATTCCTAATAAGTTTTGACCCACACAGCTAAAAATTCTGAACATTCGTTGTCACGTAACCAAAAACGCATCGTAAATATTGGTCATGTAAAAGAAATTCAAATGTAACTTTCTATTATATCTGATGCACATGAAGGTCTAACGGAAGAGATTTTATTAATGAGTTGTGTTTATATTATCGTTACAGCATAGTGGTAACTTTCTGCACAATCAAATTTGAATTTGTTCGATCATTTTAATTTCACACTAACGGACCACGAAATTTACATGAATGTAATGTAGAGATGACAGGAGCGCTACAATCGGAGCAAACCAAAACAAACATGGCTGCTCTCCGCGCGAACAAGATTTTACTCGGGAAAAAGTTGTCAATTACGTATATTATCGCGTGTGGAATTATTAAAAGTTGTAAGGTAAGTGAATCAAAGCTTGTACAAAGATGATATGCCGCCAGCAAAAGTATTTTTGTTTGCAGATTTCACAGAAAAGCAGCCAACCCGAATCCAGCGTAAAGGCGGTTCTAGTCTGCAGCTGTGCTACATTCTAATTCGAAATGCTCCAGACGCTGTGCGTGTTTCTACGGATAAGAATGATCTCCTCAATTAAGATGTAATTAGTGATATGTACATAATAAAATGATTTAATACGTCAGTGTCTCCTTATTTATTTGCAATTAGTAAAAAAAAAAATTTTCCCGCACCAGAAAAAAAAATAGAGGGAGGGAGAGAGAGAGAAAGCGCGTGTGTATTCCGCTATGAATTTTACATGGCTAATATTTGTGATGGATGTAATGTTAAGATGGCTCGTAATTAGAGGGTCTTGCCCGGGATTTCCCGGGATAAAAATCCCGGGATATCCCGGGATCTGAAAAATCCCGAATCCCGGGATATTTTTCTGAAATTCCCGGGATTTCCCGAAAACTAAAAAAATGGTAATGATGCGGTTTACTTAAACATAACTTTTTACTTGAAATCTTCTTCATCAATGTTGCCATTTATTCATCCAATTCTACGCTGTCTGACAGGCTTAGTGTATTTTTTCACGGAAATCAAGCTTTTGATTAATACCACTGTTCTTGGGCAGAACATTCATGCATCCATTTTTTTTTAAGTGAACCAACAGGCAGAATATTAGAATATGGAATCTTTGGATTTATTTTAAGCTGTTACTAGATTGTTCTAGTAGTACTCCTGAAATTGATAGCCATATTGAACATTTATAGTAGCAGACTTTGTATAGATTTTTTTTAAACATGTGAAATATGTAAAGGTTTCTGCAAAGTTTTCTTTAAAAAATGGATAGTTTGCATCATTTGAGATGTTTCTGGAGTGATCTCTTAAGAATACTGTATAGATATATAATATTCAACTGACCTGTGCAAGTCATATATTTAGCATTTCTGTTTAAATTATGGGGAAAATTCGTAGACTTTCGAAGGCTATAATTAAGGAAAACGAACAAACAATTCATAAATTCTGCAGGATTTTATAATTTCTGGGATATGTTTATGACGTAGTAAAAATGTGACCGATCAAACTTGTTGATATATTTTCTCCTAAAGTCTGGGCAAAATTTTCTGCGGAACTTGTTTGAATTTCTGTTGATAATTCAAGTGAAACAGCATAACGTTTTCTGGGTTTCAGCAGAAATTTCTTCGATAATTTATGAAAATAAACATGAGTGTTTGTATAATATAGTCGATCTAAAAGCACAACCTAGCAGAGAGACCAGATCTTTATAAGGCTGATATTTTTTTTTTCAATATTCCAGAGAGTCGTGCAGCATCGAAGTAAAAAATAAATAAATAAAGCGGATCGTGAAATTTAATCTTAGAATATTTTTGGATGTATCGATGCTGAAAAGATCAGCTTGTCCTGATGGTACTGCAATACCATAAAATAGGAATAATAAAATTATAACAATTGTTACAAAAACCCACGAAAAAGCATCTGAAGAAATTTTTAATAGTTGTAAGCTTGTCTAAAATATTGAAAAAATAATCAATGGAATTTCTGGATGAAAATATCAAAAAGAAAGTCATAAAATAATTTTTGAAAATATTTTAAGATTATCCAAGGAATTTTTTGAAGATATGTATACACATCAATTTAAAAGAAGAAAAATCGAATTATTCTTTTCACCACAGTCTAATATATTCACCAAAAAAATAAGAGTTTTTATCATGAATTTATTTTCATATACAATTGAAAAACTTCACACATTTTCTTTAAAAAAAATCAAGATGCTGACAAAAAATCTTAAGAAATTGCCGTTTGAAATTTCAAAAGCACTCTTCCAACCTTTTCCACTTAAACTCTATCGGAGAAATTCCCAAATTTGTTCCCAAAAATAACATAAGAAGAGACCCCATAGATTAATTTGATAATTGATGCAGGAATTCTATTAAGCCTTTATTTATTGTTGCTAATTGGAAAGTAAATATAGTAAGAAACGAATCTAACGGAAACTTTTCTTGAAACTCCTTCCAATGTCTCAGGGCTAATTTCTCTAGAAATATAATCATTTTTCTACAAGTTCTGTCAAAAAATTTGATTTGATAAATACGGCATACAAGTTAACCTATTCCGGAAGAAGACCAGGAAGAAGATGAGGTCTTTATTTTAATTTTTAAATATCCTTTAATATTTACAACTGTCCTTACATAATCAAATGTCTTTGAAAAATGTATTTAATTACAAAAATATTGATTATAAGTGACTCTTAGTCGATCGAATTTGAATCAAAAATGTTTTAGAAATGGTTCCATTAGTATTTTGTATCGTTTTTGGAAAATTTTGATTTTTCCCGGGATCCCGGGAAATCCCGGGATTTGGAAAATAAAAATCCCGAATCCCGGGATTTTTTTCAGTCCGGGAAACAAGACCCTCTACTCGTAATCCTACAGCCTTTTCCACGCTCCAATTATGTGCATTATATTTGATGTAAATGTACACGGATTTTTCGAACTGTGCAGTATTTCTTTTAGAATTTTACAAAGTTACCGTTGAAATCCCAGAAGAATTCCTTCCACCGTAGTGTGAACTACAATCTTGTCATGATTTACAAAGAGTATCTCACCATAGTCCCATACTTTTTGCTGCAACCCCATTGAAAGTTCTTACAGAATCCCAGTGGAATGTTTTTCGAAGTGTTATCAGTGTTTCCCTCAGATCGCCCCAGAACTCTATTGAAATCTCACAATCTGCATAAATAAAAAATCTCCGGAAAAATAGTAAACATTTCAAAAACTTGTTCATACACAAGAAGAAACCATACTGATAATATTCTATGTAAATTAAATAAATATATCTTGTGTTTTCATGTATTTATAAACCGAAAATCACTTGTCATTTGTCGCAAAGGCGCCTTTTAAATACAGGAATATATCTTGGTATTGATCTGATAAAAAAATATTTCCCATACTTGGTTGCAAGTGTTTCGAAAGCATTCTCTATTATAACATTGGTGCAAAATGTGATATCGTTAATGTTTGTTTATTTTATTCCATTTTATTCCCTCTCCCTTTGATTTTTTTTTCATATCGTTTTTCTCCTCCTGAAACTCACCAATGTTGCATCTTTACATATTTGTTTCAGAGATTCAAACTCACCTGAAAAAGAGAGAAAGAAAGGTCATATTAATAATAGTAAAACGTGAGTGCATTTAGATTGTTTTTTTTCTTATTTAGCTATTTTATGTATGCAAGTAGGGCTGTAGGGCTTTCTTTGATTTGATAAAAGGTAAGAATTAAGATATCGTTGACCAGTAGTGTCCCCCAAAGACCCTGGCAGAACCAGTGTCAGATGTTCCGGAGGAATCACATCAGTTGATACAGACTTCAGCCTACCCATTCTGGATCATTCTCTCTAAATCATAAAGATTGATACGTCGTACGGCAGATTTTGGTTGAAAATCAGAAGTGTCCCTAAAGGGGTCCCCTCGGAGCCTGTTCCGGTGATCTGGAAGGGTCAACTCATTAAAATCTAGTTATGTCATTAGTGTTTTATTGTTATTCAAATAAAAACTGCTCAAAACTCGATTAAACAACATAAAAACACATGAAACAATCACATTTGTCTATTTTGGCACCCCCCTGACCCCAGTACAACCCGGAATATCTCCGGAACAGTTCTGGGTAATGCATGCCCACTAGGCCGTCTTTTATATTGCAACAATTGGGAACGTAATAAGTTCGTTGTTGGAAAATGATCGGTTTAGCTAAAAAATGATCGTGTCAAAATTTAAAGTCCGTATCTCAAGGCTAAGTGGTGGCTCAAGGGGCCTAAAGTTGTCAAAAATTGTAAGGGACCAAAAACCATGATTTATTTTTCGATGAAACAAATACGCTATTCTACTGAAACCGATTGTTTTAGGACATAAAGGTCAAAAATGTGCTCGGAATTGCGATATCTTTACTCGTTTTTGAGTTATTGACAAAAAACAACCGAAAAATCAGTATTTTTGAGTTTTTTTAGATCCCGAAGAAAACTTATCCTATTTTGCTCAAACTAAAAAAACGAGTGGAGATATCGCAATTCTAAGCACATTTTTGGCTCTTTAGGGTCCTAAAGCCATCGGTTTAAGTAGAATGGCGTATTTGTTTCATCGGAAAAAAATCATGAATTTTGGTCCCATACAATTTTTGACAACTTTAGGCCCCTTGAGGGACCACTTAGCCTTGAGATACGGACTTCAAATTATGACGATCATTTTCCTACAACGAACATTTTCGACTTTTGTAAAAATAAGGGACGACCTAATGCCCACTTGATTTTAATACATTTGTAGCAATTTATTTTTAGTATATATCACGATAGATAATTCTGCTCCGCTTGAAATACTGGCAACCCTGAAGTACCTAGACAGCGTAAAAATCGTTGTTTATTTCACTGACATCCACTATCCAGCCAGCCAGTTGCCGTTCGATACATTCCTTTATCGTTTCGTTACGCGTCGCCTTCCTTTAGAACGACCTGGACCCACATTATCGCGAGGATGATGCTGCGTGGTGCGGCGGTGTAAAGAAGAATAGTCGCAGCATCGGCGGCACACATTTTTCCCATCACGAGGCTAAATCCCCACCGGGAAAGAGATGTGCATACCGACCTGGCTACTGGCTGCTGCTGAGACCTGCTGCTGCGCGACAACAAGACCTGCATTCCTCCTCTATTGGAACGAGAATTCCCACCTTTATCGAAGTGCAGAGATTGTATGCGCTTGCTTGCATCCTCCTTCCTTGGAGCTGTGTGGCGGAACATGCATATTTCACGATCAGCATCCTCCACCGCGTCGTCCCCGGTCGGTTTCGCGCTTTGTTGGAGAGAGTTTGTTTTCTTTGAACGGCGACAGAAGCTGGAAATCGTTTTCCGAGGATAAAGGTTGTTTTGTGGCCTCCGGGAAAAGGAAATTTTCTGCGCTTTCTCCGAGCGATATAGAATGACACTATGTGGGGAAGGTGGGGGTGAAAGCGCTGAATTTTTGAATTACGAAATGATAAATTCTCTGATTCTACAATAAATTTATTAATAAATTGTTAGTATTATGATTCTCTGTCTAATTTGATGCTGTTTGAGCAAAACTTTGGAAAACTTTAAATCTTTATTTCTAGCCTCCTCAAAAACACAGTTACCCAATGTTTTGCTCAAACAGCATCAAATTAGGTAAGGAATCATAATAGGTATTCACGCTTTTTGCATATTTTTATTACAGAAACGGAGAATTTATCAGCTCACCATACACACATTCTGCTTATTATGTACTACAAAACTAGTGCTTCGCTGATGGCCACACACTTAATCTGTCTACGAAACTATCAGATGCGGAGGACTATAACATTCCTCCCAGATGACTTTAACACCTATGTGCCTGTGCCTCATTTTGCACCCTATTTCAAAACTTTAAAAATCTGATTCTCAGCCGTTTCTCAACGAAAGTTTGTGAAATTTTGACAGTTGATCACAAAACTCTTCTAGTTTATGGAACCGGTATCATGGTTCCGATTTTTTCCGTTGTTCCGGATTTATGGCCGTGGGTACTGGGGTAACCTTATCAGATAGAGGTGCAACCTATAATTCGCCTTCGAAAACTAGCTTGCGGCATTCCAAACTTCATGATTTTGCAAAACAAGAGTATTGGAGCATATTTTTAGAGATGCTGAATACATTGGCCCCTTCTCCGGATGTTCCGGAAACCTGGTGCCCTCAGGAAAGTGGCCACTTTCTGACCGGTTCTGAAACCTAGCTTGTGACATATCAAACTTCATGATTTTGCAAAACAAGACTATTGGTACATCTTTTGAGAGATTTCGGATACACTGGCCACATCTCCGGATGTTCCGGAAACCTGGTGTCCCCAGGGAAGTGGCTACTTTCTGACCGGTTCTGAAACCAAGCATGCAACATATCAAACTTCATGATTTTGCGAAGCAAGAGTATTGGACCATGTTTCTAGAGATTTCACATACACTGGCCACGTCTCCGGATGTTCAGGAATCCTGGTGCCCCCAGGGAAGTGGCCACTTTCTGACCGGTTCTGAAACCTAGCTTGCGACATATCAAACTTCATGATTTTGCAAAACAAGACAATTGGTACATGTTTTGAGAGATTTCGGATACACTGGCCACGTCTCCGGACGTTCCAGAAACCTGGAGTCCCCAAATGAATGGCCACTTTCTGATCTGTTCTGAAACCTAGCTTGCGACATATCAAACTTCATGATTTTGTAAAACAAGACTATTGGTACATCTTTTGAGAGATTTCGGATACACTGGCCACGTCTCCGGACGTTCCAGAAACCTGGAGTCCCCAAATGAATAGCCACTTTCTGATCTGTTCTGAAACCTAGCTTGCGACATATCAAACTTCATGATTTTGTAAAACAAGACTAATGGATCGCGTTTGTATAAATTTTAGGTACACTAGATGAATTGGTCACTTACCTGAAAATAGTTTATTGAAAGCATCTGTGGCATACATCGAAACAGTTTTCTCTTCTATTAGAATGCCTTTCGCAACAGCCTTTAACAGCGCTAAATTTTAAATTATTTGCAGGAAAAACCAAAATTGGTAAGGATATACAATTCACTAAAAGCAGGTGAAGATTCATTAGATCTTATTCCTGGAAGCTATACATGTAAACGGCGGACAGACAGATATTCCCTGGCAATATTTTTCAACATTCTCGATATCTGCGCTCACAATTCCTACATCACATTCCTTTTAGCGCTTTCAAGCTAGGCTTTCGAAGAAGTTTGCCGTAAATCACATTAGGACGAGACAACAGGACAGCATCCTATATCTAATCTAATCTAATCTAATCTAATCTAATCTAATCTAGTGCTTGCACAGCCAGTATTGAAAAGCATCCTGGAAATATCAAAATTTCTTTTGATATTTTCTTGTCAGTATTAATATTTGCAGCAGATCAGAGATGTGATACAAATATTAAAACGGCCAGGCCCACTGTGCAGACTAATGGGTGGAAAGATAATTCAAAAAAGTAGGGTTATCCACGTATGAATAACATGATTGACAAACTTTTTCGAATTTATTGAAAGAAGAAACGGGGACAACCGTACCAACCGTTTCGTTTTATAGGAATGGGTTTTACAATCGTTGGAAGTGGCATAGCTAAGAAGGTTATTGCACACTCCGTTATGGTGGACATCTCTTCTCTTCTCCTGGGATGGGGCACAGGCATTTCTCCATGTGTCCTGGCTTCAAAGCCTAGGCTTAAGCGCCATTACTCGCTCTCTGAAACGAGACAAAGTATAATTATCCCTTCCCCGAATGTACCTGAACCCATATAATAAGTACAGCAAAAATTGGAAATTACATGGACTATGCAACTCAACCACATTAGAATATGAATGAGTTTTAGTGTGTGTGTTTAAAACCCATTCAAAATACTTTTAAAGAAACAAATTTTTGTTAGCCAGCATAACTACGGAGTAGGCAGCTACTTGTGATATCAGCGGCAGCGTGGTGATACGATTCGTGTGGAGACGAAACACAGTTATGGGGAGAGTTTTTAGAAAGAAAAATCGCAACTTTTCGTCAAAATGAGTGGTTGTTTTCAAATTCGTTTTTACAGCAAAAATACAGTGAACGATACAGCAGAATCAATCAGAAATGGAAAAGACAAAAGGAAACGTGTTTTAACAACATGAAACATTCTCACCGGTTTTTTTCCTTCTTCATGGCTGTGTCCACTTGGCGGCTTGACTGCTCAGTCTTGCAGTAGCAAATCTTACTACCCACAAAACAACATTTTCACCAGAGCTTTATTCGGACACTTGCAAATCTTCACAATGAAAATAATAACGAACTCCGAAAAAAAAAAATCACTTTCCTATATTTGCCGTAAAGCCTAGCACCACCAGCCTATGACCGATTCGACCGTCCGAACCATGTCAGTTGTTGGCAGGATTCTTCTCAAAAATATCCCGGCCAGACTTCCGGCCCTTCCAACACTAAGGTCACTACATCAAATGGCAATCGGGAACTACATTTTGGATCGGTGGCACGGCACGGAACCGCGACGTCCTATTAAGTTTTCACACATTATCACAGCCAAAATTACATCACCGATCTTCGTTATCACTCGCGGAAACTGTGGTAAATTCCTTCTTAACTACTTTTTACCGGCCGAATTTTCACGCAGAGACGAGGAAAAACCGAGACAACAGGACAGCATCCTATATAATGAAAAACAAAAGGTGTGATTATAATATCAATCTAAAGGTCTAAAGGTGTCCATTATGTAAGTCGGCAGTTTGTTCATCATATTATCGAAATGTTAAATTGTACGCATGTCCGGATTGTATGAACGAACAGCCAGATATTCGGGAACTGAAAAACATATCGAAAAAAAATCAGAAGATGTTGGTACTGTTCACGACACCGTGACGTGAAAACAATGATCAGTTGCCTCTATTGTAATCGTCCAGTATGCGAAAGGCATTCTAATAAAAGAGAAAACTATCTAAAAACTCCCTGGGGCACCAGCTTTCCGGAACAACCGGAGAAGTGGCCGGTGCATCAGAAATCTCTAGAAACATGGTCTCCCTTGTTTCGAAAAATCATGAAGTTTGATATGTCGCAAGCTAGGTTTCAGAACCAATCAGAAAGTGGCCACTTCCCTGGGAGCACCAGGTTTCCGGAACATCCGGAGACGTGGCCAGTGTATCCGAAATCTCTCAAAACATGTACCAATAGTCTTGTTTTGCAAAATCATGAAGTTTGATATGTCGCAAGCTGGGTTTCAGAACCGGTCAGAAAGTGGCCACTTTCCTGAGGGCACCAGGTTTCCGGAACATCCGGAGAAGTGGCCAATGTATTCAGCATCTCTAGAAATATGCTCCAATACTCTTGTTTTGCAAAATCATGAAGTTTGGAATGCCGCAAGCTAGTTTTCGAAGGCGAATTATAGGTTGCACCTCTATCTGATAAGGAGGTTACCCCAGTACCCACGGCCATAAATCCGGAACAACGGAAAAAATCGGAACCATGATACCGGTTCCATAAACTAGAAGAGTTTTGTGATCAACTGTCAAAATTTCACAAACTTTCGTTGAGAAACGGCTGAGAATCAGATTTTTAAAGTCTTGAAATAGGGTGCAAAATGAGGCACAGGCACATAGGTGTTAAGCTAGGTGGTGCGAATAGAAACGGTTTTATTTTTCAAGCTAGCTAACACACACCTACACACTCCCGGCACACAGCTTGTAAACACGCACGAGCGTTCAATTTTCTTGCAACCACCTCTCTCAGCGCGGTTGTCAAACACGCCGTCGCGACGCTGTTCGGAAATGGTAAACATGATCAATCCACCATTATTCCGATTTTGTTCTCCTGTTCAAAGTTTATTATTTTCCATTCGCGATGGAAATTTTGATTGATAGTTGTTACAAAATTAGCTAAAATAGGCTCAAAACTATGTTTATCCTTCTCCTCGCTTTTCAACGGCTTGACAGCGGCAAATGGAGATATCGTGACAACAGTTTTGATTATATCCGCAGCACCTAGATAACAATACTCTTCAATCAATCACACAGGTTCAACAAGGTTTAACATAACCTCCATCTTCAATGTTTGGCTCCCGATGCGAGAGCATATTGAGTCAGTCCGCGACACTCAGACTTTAACCCTAAAAGGGATACCTTCATGGCCTCGGTTTCGTCACCTCGCTAAGTGTGTTCCATCAAAGACGAGCTCTGAAAGGCGCCTGGGGTCCAATGGACCCCAGGTATCCCTTTTAGGGTTAAGGACTTATTGATTGTTGTATTGACAATGCTGAGCCTTCAAACTGTTTCACTCTATGTTTTACCACAGACAAACAGACGTAACACCTTGAACGATTTTCATGGAAATCCATCGCCCAGTTCACACTACCATCACCTGGTGGAAAAGTTGCACGAATCATTGTGTTGTGCAATATCGTCAAGCGTTAGTGTGAAACGTCAAACGCATAGAAAAACGACGCGTGCCTCTGGTTGTGAAAGCCACAACTATGAAAATTTAAAATGATTGTTGAAAGCGTGGTCGATGGAAATTTTGCAAGTGTTACGTCTGTTTGTCTGTGGGTTTACTATTGTTCTAATGCTCAGATGTCGAAATATGTTCCCGAAGGTTTGTGGATGCTCCAAAAGGGGAGTTAAAGTCCTATTTAAGTAGGAACATGTAGAAATTACGATATTTATATTATTCTATGAGATTGGTTTTCTAAATAATGATTTCATCAACGATTATAATAGTGGCCATCGTTATTATGAACTAAATACTACAGTGGATCACTTCACCCCTCCGACCTATTTTACCCCCAATTCCCCAAATCGCCAAACACAATGCTGCTGATAGTGTGGCGACAGACAGTAAGCGCCCGAGAATGGGACCATCTAAGCACAATAGCAGTTATGTTTGATTTCCGTAGTTATTGTTGTTGGTTCGCGGGACAAAGTCGAAATGCTAAACACACGTCCAGACGATAGCTTCCAATTTGGACGGGGAGAAAAATTTAGGTTTCCCTAATGGGGCATAGCTGCGACCGACTAAGGATAAACCTATGCGAGAAAATTTCTTGTGGCTGGTATCGAAGAAACTTGTCGACAAAATGTTTGGGAAAGGGGTCTTAAATAAGAAATGATGAGGATTGACCAAAAATGGAGTTGGGAAAGAGTTCTCGATACTTGTTCAGTGATGTATACGTCTCACAACAGAACGTGCAAGGATGAAGTATATACATATTCGTTTATTGATTTGAAGCTAATATAAAAAGAATGTCAACTTTTCTCCCCTTCAATGACATTGCATATATCCGCAGAAAGATACACATATTGATAAATAATTTCATCAATCAATTTGATTTCCGACTCACCTCCATAAAACCCACGATTTTTCCCAGCCACCATATAACTCAGAACGCATAAAAAGATAAAACCGTTCAACACCCTTCGCCTTTTCTCCAGCGGTTCCCGGTGTATATGCGGAGCGATACGAATGAAGCTCGGCGAATAGATGGATGAGGATGAAGAATATTTGCCAATCCGCCTACGTTTCATCAATCACTATCTTGTCAGCTGTCAAGATTGATAGCGATATTATATCTGATTGGCCCGTGCTTGGCTTTTTGTGATCCCGCGAGTGAGCGCCTATTGCCTATTGGCTTCTTTTCTTTTGATAATACAGTTTATTGGCTTTCTCCTCATTTCACCCTGTCGGTTTGCGAGAATCAAAGGTACTGTTAAAGTAAAGAGGAGACATTTTATTTGCGGTTGAAGTCTGTTGAAGTCTGTTTGAAAACTGAAAATTTCTCTGTGAAATTGTATTCACTATGTTAGTGTATAGAGAACAGTAAACAGGGTTTTTATCTACTTCTCGTCTAACTAAGCATCAACCAATAATGATCGAATTCATTATTGCACCTCGCCTAACGCCTCATTTCCAATTTGCAATCAATTGCTTGATTATAAATGAGCTTCCATATCATGAATAATATCGCAAAAGAACTACAATTTCCAATCAAATTGAATAGTCCACGTCTATTTCGGTCAGCCGCTGGAGCAGATCAACTACCAAGCGAGCTTCTAAAGAAGCACTGGTGAGTGCACTACACTGGATCATTACCAAGATTTGGGAGGACGAAGTATTACCGGAGGAATGGATGGAAGGTATCGTGTGTCCCATCTACAAAAAGGGCGACAAGTTGGATTGCGGGAACTACCGCGCGATCACACTAGTGAGCGCTGCCTACAAGATACTCTCTCAAATTTTATGCCGCCGACTATCACCGATTGCAAGAGAGTTCGTGGGGCAATATCAGGCTGGATTTATGGGTGAACGCGCTACAACGGACCAGATGTTCGCAATCCGCCAGGTGTTGCAGAAATGCTGCGAATACAACGTGCCCACACATCACTTGTTCATCGATTTCAAATCGGCGTATGATCGATCGATCGTACAGCTATGGCAGATTATGCACGAATACGGATTCCCGGATAAACTGATACGATTGATTAGGGCGACGATGGATCGAGTGATGTGCGTAGTTCGAGTATCAGGGACACTCTCGAGTTCCTTCGAATCTCGCAGAGGGTTACGGCAAGGTGATGGTCTTTCGTGCTTGCTGTTCAACATTGCTTTAGAGGTTGTAATCAGGAGAGCAGGGATAAACACGATAGGAACGATTTTCACGAAGTCCGTTCAGCTGCTTGGTTTCGCTGATGATATTGACATTATTGTTCGTAAATTTTAGACGATAGAAACGTACATTTGACTACAGAATGAAGCCAGGCGAATCGGATTAGTCATTAATGTGTCGAAGACAAAGTACATGATGGCAAAGGGCTCCAGGGAGGAATCACCGCGCCCGCCACCCCGAATTTATATCGACGGTGATGAAATCGAAGAAGTTGAAGAATTCATGTACTTGGGCTCACTGGTGACCGCCGACAACGACATCAGCAGAGAAATTCAGAGGCGCATTGTGGCAGGAAGTCCTTGCTTTAGACTCCACAGAACTCTACGATCGAATAAAGTTCGCCGTAACACGAAGATAACTAACTACAAAACGCTGATTAGATCGGTCGTCCTCTATGGGCACGAAACATTAACTCTACGTGCAGAGAACCAACGCGCCCTTGGAGTTTTCGAACGGAAGGTGTTGCGTACCATCTACGGCGGAGTGCAGATGGGAGACGGGACTTGGAGAAGGCGAATGAACCACGAGCTGCATCAGTTGCTGAGAGAACTAACCATCGTCTATACCGTGAAAATCGGAAGGCTACGGTGGTCGGGTCACGTCATCAGGATGTCGGATAGCAACCCGACTAAAATGGATCTCGAGAGTCATCCGACCGGTACAAGAAGACGTGGAGCACAGCGAGCTAGGCGGGTCGACCAAGTGGAGGACGATCTGCGGACCCTACGTAGAGTGCGGAACTGGAAGCAAACAGCCATGGAATGGAGACGGCTACTATATACAGCAGAGGCCACCCCGGCCTTGACCTGATCGACTATGACCTATGGGAAACAGCGACTGTATACAAGGCGACTTAGTAAAGGTGCCCAAAAAGGGAGACCTGACTGTATGCGATAATTGGCGGGGTATCATGTTGCTGGGTATCGTCATCAAAGTCCTCTGCAAAAGATCCTTAATCGGATACAGGA
Organism: Aedes albopictus; assembly: GCF_035046485.1. Classification (NCBI taxonomy): domain Eukaryota; kingdom Metazoa; phylum Arthropoda; class Insecta; order Diptera; family Culicidae; genus Aedes; species Aedes albopictus. Next base: position 16,704,858 of record NC_085137.1, read on the forward strand.
GAAGATTAATGCAACTCTCCGGTGGCAGCAACAAGGATTCCGAGCCGGACGATCCTGTGTGAACCACATTGTCACGCTCCGTATCATCTTGGAGCAAATCAATGAATTCCAAGAATCGCTCTACCTGGTGTTCATTGATTACGAAAAAGCATTCGACCATTTCAATCATGGAAACATGTTGAGATCCCTCAGGCACAACACAGATCGAAAAAAGAGTGTAAAATTCTGTGACATATGATGCACATAATTGAAGCGTGGGATATCATTGAAGTTTACATGATATGTCATGTAAAGTTCATGAAATATCATGTAAACTTCCATTATATGTCATGTAATTCAACATGACTCTGAGAGTTTACATGACATATAACATAAATTTACATGATATATCATGTAAACCATCATAACATTAAGTTTACATGAGTGAAATGAAGTTTACATGACGTGTAAATCTCATTATTTTTATCTGTGAAGGGTATTCTTGAGAAAATCATCGGCCTCATTGAAGCACAGTACAGGGCATTTTCGTGCAGAGTACTGCACAACGGTGTCTTGTCCGATCCCATCCGGGTCGTTGCTGGAGTGAGGCAAGGGTTGTATACTATCACCGCTAAATGAATTCAAACTGGCTGATGACATTGCTCTCTTAGTTCACAATACTGGAATCACAGTTGGATCTCCAACGAGGAGCTCTATCGTCGATGTCATCAAAAGTCGACAGCGTCAAAAATTTGGGAGCGGAAGTGAAGGTGGGTCAGCCACACCCTACTCAGGGGCGGAAACGAAATTTGCAAGCAAGTGTTAGATTAGAACCCAGCAGGACATCACCGCAGAGGTAGACTTAGATGCTCAAGGCGGCCCAGCCTCAGCAATGTCGACAGAAGTTTGACCTGGCCCCAGATCAAGGCGATAGATGGCAATCGCCCAAAATGGAGATCTTTCAATTCTACCCTCTGCGCCACCATGGGTGCTCAAGACTGAAAATAAGTATCTACCTATGCACCAGTGTCATGTACAAGGTGTGCCGGGAATACACCTCAAGTTGTGCCCAAAATAGAAGTGGTCTAGACGGAAACAGAGTTCGATGGTCAATTACGCAATATTAATTGTTGTATATTTTAAATATTGTTTTTCGTGAAATGGAAACTAATTTATAAATTATCATTCAATACCAAACTTGAAATAAGGCGTTAGGCAAGGTTCAAGAATAATTTCATTATTGGCCGGTGCCTAAATAAACGACAATTGGATAAAAATCTTATACCGTAAACCGGGGTCAAATTGATCGTTCGGGTACTACATTTTGGTTCCATACCAGGAACTCTTAAGCGTCGTAATGATCTTAACTTTTTACGTCATGATTCGTAGATGTCTAGAGATGAGGGTAGACTTAATTTTTTTTAGATAAAAGTTAGTTTTGCCTTATTTTTTTTTTAAGAATTTGCAATGTATTTCTCTTTTAACTGAAATCATTGCTACTAAACAATCGATTGCTAATAGGACTTCCGTAAATTCTCTATTTTAACATTTTTGTGGAGCCTTGGTTGGGAATTTATCTAGCTAATCAGGACATAAAATAGTTAAAAAGGTTCATTTTATGATAAAAAAAATCATTTATTGTGATAGAAATCACTTATTTCAAAGGAAATTGCCTATCTTTAGGCGTGTAAGGAGAAATTTCAAAATTTAATTTTGCATTTAAAGTATTAAAATCACTAACTTTAAACGCGATATTCGGTTTTAGAAGAGCAAAATTAAGCGGAGAAGGAAATTTTCCTTTCCAACCGATGCTTAATTGTATACTGATCAATTTCGCCCCATAGTGGAATTTTCAATTGTTTGATATTTGGAGTTATTTAACTTAAAGTTTAAATTTGTTGAACAAAATTCTGTCACATAGTTCCATGAAGATCCACAGGGTACTGGTTTTACAGAAATTCTTTAGGCAATATTTAAATTGGCACTAATGTTATCCGCAAAAGTTGTTTTAAAGTGATCAATTTGACCCCGGATTACGGTACCACATATTATTAATTAACGTTCGATAAAATAAATAACTTTGAATATCATCATATCCCAACATTTGTGGCCCTTTTTTGTGCTGCTCTTCTAGCCGGAGCTTGAGGAGATGGATTTCCTTCTTTTCCGGTAGCGCGTGTGATACCTCCGGTACGAACCGACGACGCGACGACGTAGAGGCAAAGGCAGTTGTGTTGAAAATTGCCTTAAAATTTATTGAGTTTCCCTCCCGCCCTGGCGGCAAGGCTGCGTGTTTGCCGAAGGGATGATTCTGGCTGGTCGCGCGCCTCTGAGCTAATTCAGTGTGGAATATGGAAGCACCGAGCGCAAGAAGCGGGAGTTAATTTCTTTTCCCGGTTTCTTCGAAGGAGTGAACTCGGCTAACGAGTAACGAGTGACGTATCGGCAGAAGTATTGGTACCAGTCACGGAAACCATGGTGGATTTTCTAGTGAATAACGAGGTAGGTTATCTCGAGGGGAAGTATTGAATTTTCATGGCGGAAACTTTGTGTTAGGGGAGGCTTCCGTTCAGCAAACTCTGGGGTTCTTGAACATATTACGTTTAGTAGAGGTTAGTTTTAGACAGAATTATTGGTAGTATTCAATCAAATCGTTTGACATGTATCCATCCATAATGTTCAAAGTTCGGTAGGTGGTGATAAGAGTAAGTGCACTATGGCGTTGAACTTTCAATACCAAAAAAATGGGTTAAATTTCAATCGATCTCGTCGGAATAGTGAAGAATGAAGATATAAAGAAGAAAATATGATTTTCAATAATGCTACTCCATGTAAATATACTGGAGAATCCTAAGATCTGAATTGGCTCCAAAACCATACACTCTAGACAGCCAAGGTGCTACCTAAAACGTCTAGCCGTAAAGAGAGAAAAAGAATTGCGGAATTCATGCTTTATTTACAAACGTCGGAATTCAATTTTCCTTGCCATCAAACAGCTCCAACCACCAACATTTCCCCACACCCCCAAAGAGCGGTACGCTAATGAGAACTCTGGGTACAGGGTCTGCATTTCCCTCCGCAGTTGTTCAACCGTAAGGCTTCAATCATCGACCCCCCACTCCACCAGCTTGTATATTGAATCCATATCGCCGTGTGACAGCAACAGCCGTGAAAGTTTCCGTTTTAAACACGCGATAAAAATTTCACAACTCCAGCAATCGTAAAGAATGAAACACTGAGTATCATATCGTGCAAAGGCGCAGCGTTCTGGAGAGGGTTCAGTTCCGTGTTCTATTTGGAAATCGGTGAAGTCCCCAGACCAACCGGCTCCATCGACCGGGACGCCGCCTGTCAAGCTGTCGTTTTGTCGATATTAATTTTTTATTCAAACTCTTTCAACGATGATATTATTACTGGTTCACCACGCCACCACCGCTTGGTGCGGTGGATATCAGGTGGAAAAGTTTGTCGAGATTGACGAGAGCATATTTCGTCAAATGGGTCTGGTAATTAAGTGGACCTTTTGCGGCGTACTTGCCTTGAAGGAGCATTCCGCAGATGAATCACGATTGCCCAGACCAGAACGGCCATTTTAGTGTTCCAGACCGGTAGCGCGACGGCAGCAGGGACGGATGTCCTGGGGCCTGACGCACCCCCCCGCTTGCGAGTCAGCCGCGTAGTTGCCGGCTAAGAATAGGACTACTAACCCCAATTCAAGGTGTCAAGCGACCCGTGCCGAGGAATGAGTGATCGAGGGGGTGAAAAAGATGCTCGATCTTTAACGGAGCCTCTGGGGTACCTGGGCACCCCCCACAGTATGCTGTCCCTTACCGCGTTAATGCAGAGCTCTGGCGTGGTGGACATTATTTCTCGTGCAACTCGTGGGAACAAGTATGAGCAAAAATCAAAAATCAAATAACTTAGGTGGAAGTAGTGGTGCGATCAACCCCTTCGCAAGAAGTGGGTTGATGAGGTCTCCGACAAGGAGAAGCGAGGAGTCAGGTGCTGGTAGCTTACGTAGCTCAAGCGTGGGAGCTCCTGTCCACTCCACGGCAAGCCAGCCGGTGGAGGTCATGGACGGAGCGTGGCTGCTGAGGGCCATAAGCCAAGAAGTTGGTAAAGGACGGCCCGCATTAGAGGTTGCTGAGCACCAGCTTGGCAAAATCATCGACTTTGCGACAACTAAGTCGAATATAAGCAAGGACCTGAAAACGGCCTTGCTTATACTTAGAGTGTCTGTCGATGAGGCCAAGCAGGAGCACGCGGTGGCGTTGCTGGCTGCTACAGCTGCGGAACCAGCAAAGGAGAATGTGTCGAAGTTTACACAAACAGAGGCCTTCTCCTTCGCAGGTAGTCCGAGGAGTGTGGAAGCGAATGCTCGTGACAAACGTGACAAGCATTCGCAGAAGCGGGCGAGGCAGCCGTCAGGTGAGGAGCTGTCTGGCGGCGCCCGCAAGGCCAGGCGTATAATAACCCCGAAAGCCGGTGGTAACGCTGGAAAGTCGGACCCCAGCCAGGGTTCCCGGAAAGCTGGGAAGGGTGGGCCTGAAAAGGCTGGCCCGTCCCGGAATGATGGGAATAAGGGGTTGCGACCAATGGTGGGCCCTCAGCAGCCACAGAGCAGGGCGGTCCAAGGAGAAGACCCTCCTTGGACAAAGGTAGAGCGGAAGAAGAAGAAGAAGGTGAATCCGCAGGTAGAAGTACAGGACGCCAAACCAAGGCGTAGGAAGGCAGGTGCCAGGCGTGAGAAAGGCGACGCTATCGTCATCAAGACGGAACAGTCCAAGTACTCGGACGTCTTGAAGACGATGCGAAGCGACGCCAAGCTTGAGGGTCTTGGAGCCGACGTACGCAGTATTAGACGTACTCGTACGGGCGAGATGATCCTGGAGCTGAAGCGCCAGAAGGAGCACAAGGGCGCCGCCTACAAAAGGCTGGCAGAAGAGGTCCTTGGCGAAGGTGTGCAGGTGAGGGCTCTGACACATGAGGCGACTCTGAAGGTCAAAGACATTGACGAGATCACCGAAGTGGAAGAGCTCGTCACGGCACTGCGGCAACAGTGCGATGTGCAGGTGGCCGCCGCAGCCGTTAAGCTACGGAGAGGGCCAGCAGGGACACAGATAGCTTTGGTTCAGCTACCTGTGGCGGATGTTAAAAAGTCCGTTAAAGTAGGGAGTATTAAGGTGGGCTGGTGTGTATGTCACCTGACATTCCACGAGCCACCTGAGGTTTGCTTCAGGTGTCTGGAACCAGGACACAAGTCGTGGGACTGCAAAGGCCCCGACAGGCGCAAACTGTGTAGGCGATGCGGCGCTGAAGGTCATAAGGCCCAAAGCTGCACGAGTCCGCCCATATGCATGATCTGTACCGGGAAAACCTCGAAAAACAGACATGCGATGGGTGGTCCAGGGTGCCCGGCCTTTAAGAAAGCCGCAGTGAGCAACAAATCACAGTGCAGGTAACGCAGCTGAACCTGAACCATTGTGATGCGGCTCAGCAACTGCTTTGTCAGGCGGTTTCTGAGTGGGAGACGGATATCGCCATCATTTCGGACCCATACCGAGTACCCGCCGGCAACGGCAACTGGGCCTCGGATGGGACCAGGAAAATGGCGGCGATATGGACGACGGGTAAATACCCCGTGCAGGAGTTGGTGTCTACTACCTATGAGGGCTTCGTGGTCGCCAAAGTAAACGGGGTCTTCTTCTGTAGCTGTTATGCGCCTCCGCGGTGGCCGATCGAGCGGTTCACGCAAATGCTGGACCGCTTAACGACCGTGCTAACAGGGCGAAGGCCGGTGGTAATAGCGGGTGACTTTAATGCCTGGGCTGTGGAATGGGGAAGCCGTTTCACGAACCAGCGGGGTCAGATCCTGCTAGAAACACTGGCCATCTTAGATGTCGACTTGGCTAACGTCGGTACCAAGAGTACCTATAGTCGAAACGGAGCCACTAGCGTGCACAGGGGGGGGCAAGGGGGGGGGCACTTGCCCCCCCTTCTATAAAAAAAAATATGCACCATTTTTGCAATTCTTGCACCTTGCATCTTACCACGCAATGTTGAGAATCACTGAGCCATGGTGCACCATTGAAACATACAATTTCTTAGTATCTCATGCACAACCATGATGTTCTCAGAACCATCTAGGCCAAACTCACGCACCATCTTCTAACTAATCAGTGATGTCAGCACCATATTCGAATAACATGCACCATTTTGGCATTTCGTATTCCATGTACGTGAACCATGGTGACTTCGGCACCACATTGAATTCTAAGCACCATTTTTGCAATTCGTGCACCTAGCCATACAAAATAACGAGTATCACTGAATAAGAGTGACGACTAATACAGCACACTAACATCATGCACCTTCTTCAAAGCTTTCAATACACCATCATGATGTCCACAGAATGATCTAGGTATCCACGTATTATGATGATCGCATGAAATGTCTTTTTATCAATTAAGTATCTAATACCTCATACTGATATGCACCATCATGAAACTTCATGCACCATCACAGCTCTTCAAGCACCATTTCAGCGTTTATCATATCATCTAGGCATCTAAAGCACCGTAATGCCACATAAAATACATTTTTTTGTATGATATGCACCATTTTTGCAATTCGTGCACCTAACCATATTGATAAGGTTTGAAAAAAGGTGACAACTAATGCATCATCTAGCATCATGCACCTTCTTCAAAGCTTTCCAACCACCATTTTGACATTCACTATATCATCTAGGCATCTTATGCACCATTATGATGTGGTTCACAAGTGAATTTGATGCACCATTTTGACATTTCGCATACAAAATAGCATTCCTTGTTCCTGGTCTATGTTGATTTCTGTGCCGTATTGAGTTTCCTGCACCATTTTTGCAATTCGTGCATCTACTTATGGAATTTGTTGAGTATAACTGAATCATGGTAAAACTAATGCACCATACAAACATCATGTAGCTCCTTTGCATTCCATGCACCACCATGATGATCACATAAATTTCTAAGCACCATCTCACGCGTCATCTAAGCATTTATTTCACATTTGAATTTCATAATATCGGCAATATCGTACACCAAATTGTATTCCATGTACCTGATCCATGTTGACTTCCGCACCACATTAAATTCTATGCATCATTTTTGCAATTCTTGCATTTTGGATCTAATCACCCAATGTTGAGAATCACTGAATCATGGTGGCAACAAATGCACCCCTGATACATACAATTTCTTAGTATCTCATGCACACCCATGATGTTCTCAGAAACATTTTTAGGCTAATCTCACGCACCATCTTTTAACTAATCAGTGATGTCAGCACCATATTCGAATAACATGCACCATTTCGGCATTTCGTATTCCAAAACTGTAATCCATGTACGTGAACCATGGTGACTTCGGCACCACATTAAATTCCAAGCACCATTTTTGCAATTCGTACACCTAGCCATACACAATGGCGAGTGCCGCTGAATAACGGTGACAACTAATACAGCACACTAACACCATGTACCTTCTTCAAAGCGTCCACAGAATGAACTAGGTATCCACGCATTATGCTGATCTCATGCACTATCTTTTAATCAACTAGAAATCAAATGCATCATACTGATATGCACCATCGTTAAATTTCATGCACCATCAAAGCTTTCCAATCACCATTTCAGCGTTTATTATATCATCTAGGCATCTGATGCACCATTATGTTGTGAGCATCACATAAAATACTTTTATTTTGTATTCTATGCACCATTTTTGCAATTCGTGCACCTAACCATGCAACATGTTGATAATCTTTGAATAACGGCGACAACTAATTCAGCACACTAGCATCATACGCCTTCTTCAAAGCTTTTCATGCACCATTTTGGCATTCATTATACCATCTAGGTATCTTATGCACCATTATGATGCGGTTTACATTTGAATTTGATGCACCAGTTTGGCATTTCGCATACAAAATAGTATTCCACGTACCTGGAACATGTTGATTTCTGTGCCACATTGAGTTTCCTGCACCTTTGCACGAATTGCATGTGTACCTTAATATGAAACATGACGAGTATAACAGAATCATAGCTAATGCACCATACATACATCATTCATTCCATGCACCACCATGATGTTCACAGAATCATCCAGGCATCATCTCACGCACCATCTTTGAATCAAATATGTGTCTAATTGCAAAATAATGCACCATTGTTAAATTTTATGCATTACTAAAGCTTTCAATGCGTAATCGTGGCGTATATCTGTAGTAAACCGTGAAGGCATTCCAGGAGAAATCCTTGGAGAAATTTTAGGAGGAATCCTTGAAGGACTTTCTGGAGGAATCCCTGAAGGCATTACTAAAGAAGTGCTTGAAAGAATTCTTGAACGTAGCTCTTAAAAACTGGAAGAGGAGTCTAGAGAAATTCCTGTATAATTTTCAGGAGGAACTACTAAAGGAATTGCTGGAAAAATTATTGAAGGAATTCCCTGGAGGCATTTCTAAAGGAAACCTTGAAGAATTTCCTGGGGGAATCCGTAGAGGAATTCGTGAAAGAATTCATTGAGGAATTTGTGGAGAAATATTTCGAAAAACTCCTGGACAAATTTCTGGAAGAGTTCCAGCAGGGGCTCATTAACGAACCCCTGGAGTAAACTCTGGAGGCATTCCTGGAAGAAACCCTGGAGAAATTCCTGGAAGAATTTCTGGAGGATTCTCTGAAGGCATTCCTGAAGGAATCCTTGGGAGAATGCCTGGAGGTTTCCTTGAAAGAATTCCTGCAGGAACTTCTGGAAGAATGTCCGGAGGAATTTCTGAAGGAATCCCTGAGGAAATTTCTGGAGGGACATTTGGAGGAGTTTCTAGAAGAATTCCTGGAGGAAGCTATGAGAAATTCTGGGAGAAATCCCTGATGTAATCCCTGGAGGAATTCCTGAAGGAATCCGTGAAGGAATAACAGGATGAAACACTGGAGGGGTAACAGAAAGAATCCATGAAGGAATCCATGAAATAATTCATGGAGGAATTCCAGGATGAATTGCTAGAGGAATTCCTGAAGGATTTTTTGGAAAAATTCCTGCATGAATTTGTGGAAGAATTACTCGAGGAATTCAATGACGAATCCTTGCAGAAATAACTGGAAACATCTCTGGAGGAACTTGTGGAGCAATTTCTGGAGGAATCAGTGGAGTCATTCCTGAAGGAATTTTTGAAAGAATCCGCGAAAAAAATCTTGGAGGAATTTCTGGAAGCATGCTTTCAAGAATCATTGGAAAAATTTCTGGAGGATTTTCAGGAGGAATACTTGGAGGAATCTTTGGAGACATTCATAGAGAAAATCCTAGAGAAAGCTTTGGAAAAATTCCTAGAGAAATCCCTCCTGTAATCCTAGGAGGAATTCCTCAAGGCATTTGTAAAGCAATTCAAGGATGAATCCCCGGAGAATTATTAGAGAAACTTCTATAAGAATCCCTAGAGGTTTTTCTGGAGAAATTCCTAAAAAAATGTAGGAATTCCTGAAAGAATTTCTGGAGGATTTCCTGAAGGAGTTCTTTGAAAATTTTCTGGAAAAGTATTTGCGGCTTCCTGAAGGAATGATTAAAGGAACTCCTTGAGCAAAAGAATTCCTAGAGGGATTTTTGAGGAATATCTAAAAAAATCATTGATGAATCCCTGGAAAAATTCCTGGCGAAATCTATGGGGGATTACCTGATGTAATTTTTCGAAGAATTCCTGGAACAGTTCCAGAAGAAGTTTTTTTTTTCTGGAGTAAACCGTGGATAAATTCTTGTAGGAATACCTAGAGGAATTCTCGGAGAAATCCAAGACGAATTTTTAAGATTATTTTCTGGAGCAATTAATAGAGAAATTTTTATAGTTGTCCCAGGAGAAATTTCTGGAGAGATTCCTTGAAAAATTCCAGAAAACAATCCTGAAAAAATGTCTGTAGAAATCCCTGGAGAAATTTCTCGAAGAATTCCTGGAAGAGTCCCGGGAGAAATTTCTTCAAGATTTTCTGGAGGAATCCGAGCAGGAATTCATTTAGGAGTCCTTGTAAAAAATCCTGGAGGAATCTCTGTAGAAATTCCCGAAAGTATTCAAGATGGATTTTTTGCAGGGATAATGGAGGAATTTTTGCAGGAATAATGGAGGAGTTCCTGGAGGAATTTCCGAAAGAATTTTTTGAGGAATTTTTTGCGAAACATCCCTGGAGAAATTCCTGGATGATTTTCTTGAGGAGTTTCTGGGGAAATTCCTGGAGGAATCCATGTTTGAATTCCGGGAGGTATTTCTGGATAAATTCCTGAAGATTTTTTTGGTGGAATAACTAGAGAAATTTCTGGATAAATTCTTTAAGAAATTTCTGGACAAATATTTAAGGCTTCCCGGAGGAATGTCTAGAGGAACTCCTCGAGGAATTTGTGAAGGTTTTTTTTTGAGTAATTCCTGAAGAAACTCATGGATGGACTCCTGGATGAATTCCCGACGAAATTCCTGGAGGAATCCATGGAGATCCTTAAAGGAATTCCTAGAGCAATTCCTAGAAAAGATCCGGGAAAAATCCCTGCTGTAATCCTAGGAGGAATTCAAGGATGAATCCCTGGAGAATTCCTAGAAAAAATTCTGGAAGAATCCTTAAAGATTTTTCTGGAGAAATTCCTGAGAAAATGAAGTAATTCCTGGAAAAAATCTGGAAGATTTCCTGAAGGAATTCTTTGAAAAATTTCTGGAACAGTTTCGGGAGAAGTTTTTTTCTGGAGAAATCCGTGGATGGACTCTTGGAGGAATACCTAGAGGAATTCTTGGGGGTATCCATGAAGATTTTTTCAGAAAATTTTCTGGAGCAAAAACTAGAGAAATTTTTATAGTTGTTCCAGGAGATTTCTGAAAAAATCCCAGAAAAAAAAATCCTGAAAAAATTTCTCCAGAAATCCCTGGAAAAATTTCACGAGGAATTCCAGGAAGAGTTCCGGGACAAATTTCTTCAGGATTTTCTGGAGAAATCCGAGCAGGAATTCCTTAAGGTATCCTTGCAGAAATTCCTGGAGGAATCCTTGTAGAAATTCAAGATGGAATTACTGAAGAAATTTTTGAAGGAATGAATGGAGGAATTTCTGGAGGAATTCCCGAATGAATTCTTTGAGGTATTTTTTGCGAGACATTCCTGGAGGAATTCCTGGATGATTTTCTTCAGGAATCTCTAGAGAAATTTCTGGGAGAATCCATGTTTGCATTCCGGGAGGTATTTCTGGATAAATTCCTCCAGATTTTTTTGGAGGCATTCATTTATGAGTTCTTAGAGGAATATTTAGAGAAATTCCTGGATGACTGCTTTAAGGAATTTCTGGACAAATATTTAAAGCTTCCTGGAGGGATGTCCTCGAGGAATTAATGAAGGATTTTTTTGAGAAATTTCTGAAGAAACTCATGGATGAATTCCCGAAGAAATTTCGGAGGGATCCATGGAGAAATCTCTGGAGGAATTCCTAGAGAAATTCCCGGAAAAGATCCGGGAAAATATTTTAGGATTTTCCGGAAGAATTAGTCGAGGAATTTCTGGAAGAATCCCTGGAGACAATATTGGAGGAATCCCTGGAGGTATTTCATGAGGATTCCATGGAAGTTTCCCTGGAAGAATTCCTAGAAGAGTTGAATTGATTGAAATTGATTTAGGATTATGTGGAGGATTCCGCGAAGGATTTCCTGGAAAAATCCCTGGATGAATGCCTTGAGAAATTTCTGGTGGAATCCATGGAGGGAGGAATTTCTGAAGGAATTCCTGAAAAAAAAATCCTGCAGAAATTCCTGGAGGAACCCATGGAAATATCCCTGGAGGAATTCTTGGAAGGGTTCCGGGAAACATTCTTTTAAGATTCTCTGGAAGAACTCTGACAGAAATACCTAGAAGATTTTCTGGATTAATTCCTGGAGGTATTTCTGGATGAATTTCTGAAGAAATTCATGAATAAATCCCTGAAGAAGTCCTTGAGAATTTCCTGTAGAATGTCCTGGAGGAATCCATGGAAGAAGTGCTCGAGAAATTTCAGGAGGAATTCCTGGAAGAGTTCCGGGAGAAATTCCTTTAGGATTTTCTGGAGGAATTTGTAGAGCAATTACTTGAAGAATCCCGGGAGGAAATATTGAACAAATTCTGGCAGACATTCCTAAAGGATTTTTTCTAGAAGAAATTTCATGAGGAATCTCTGGAAGAATCCTGGGGGTAAATCTGGAGGAATTCCTGGAGGTAATTCTGAAGAAATTTCTGGAGTATTTACTGGAGGAATTATTTGGGGAAATTCTGGAGAAATATATGAGGCTCCATGGAGAAATTTCTGAAGGAACTCCTCGAGAAATTTCTGAAGGAATTTCTGGAGGAATTTATGCAGGATTTTTTTAAAAGAATTTCTGAAGAAATTTTTTAACGAATCCCTGCAGGAACTCCTTGAGAAACTCCTAGAAAAAGTTCTTGAGGAATTCTTTGAGGAATGCAAGGAGAAATCCCTGTAGTTCTGGTGATAATTCCCAGAGGATTTTTAGAGGAATCCCTGGAGGAGTTCCTGGTAGAATTTCTGGCGCTGTGGAGCGGACCTGGTGTGATGGTTAGAACACTTGACTATCACGCCGAGGACCTGGGATCGAATCCCACTCCCGACAATCTCGCAAAATGTGAGTTCTTCATTCGGAAGGGAAGTAAAGCGTGGGTCCCGAGATGAACTAGCCTAGGGCTAAAAATCTCGTTAATACAGATAAAAAAAAGGTTCTGGCGCTCTTCCTTAAGAAATTTCTGAAAGAATTTTTGCGGAATTTCTGAAGAAATTCATGAATGAATCCTCGGAGGAATTCCTGTCGAAATGCCTTGAGAATTTCCTGGAGGAATCCATGGGGGAATTTTTCGAGGAATTCTAGGAGGAATTCCTGGAAGAGTTCCGCTTCATTTAGGATTATCTGGAGGAATGCGAGGATCAATTCTTGGAGGAATCCCTAGATGAAATATTGTAGGAATTCTGACAGTCATTCCTAAAAGAAAATTTCAGGAGGAATCTCTGGAGGAATTATTGGAGTATTTACCAGAGGAATTATTTGAGGAATTTCTGGTGAAATATATGAGGCTTCCTGGAAAATTAATGGAGGAATGCCTGAAGGAACTTCTCGAGGAATTTCTGAAGGAATATCTGGAGGAATTTCTGAAGATATTAATTATTGCATCCCTGGAGGAATTCCTGAAGAAATTTCAGGAAAAAAATCTCGAGCAGAAGAAAATATCAACAGCATAATATTTTTTTTTAATTTTTACTAACGTGTATTTTAACTTAAATGCTAATTCTACACTCCATAATAAAATATGTTATTTTGGCATAACAACTGTATAATGGAATTGGAAATTTATATGTTATTACCATATCTTATTTTGTTATAAACTTGTCTGTCATAAGCGGCAAAATAACAAAAATCATAACAAAAAATGTTCCTGGAATACCAATATAATAATAAGTTTTATTAGATCAAAAACATTTTAATAACATTGAATCTTGCAATAAATTTGAGAACTTGTTATTACTGTGTTAGAGTTCATCACATATTTATACATTTTCAATAAAAGAATAATAACAAAACTTGGTCTACAACAAAGCATATAATTGAAATGTTATTTAGTGGATGAATCTCAATAATTTGATCATAACAAAATAAGATTGCCAGGCAAGACATGTTATAAAAAAGTAATACTTTGATAAGCTCACAATAACAAATTATGATATAAAACAGGCTATGTGATTCTGTTGTTATGAATTTGATATTCCCCTCTGCTCGGGATCCTGGAGAAATTCCTAGGGGATTCCGTGGAGGATTCCCTGGTGGAATTTCTCGCGGAATCATTCGAGGAACTCCCGGAATTCCTGAAAGAGTTTCGGGTGAAATTACTTTAGGATTTTCTGGTGGAGTCCATGGATGAATTTCGGGGAGAATTTTTTGATGATTTTTTGAAGAAATTTATGAATGAATTCCTGCAGGAATTCTTGGATAAATTGCTGGAAAAAATCCTGAAGCAATTCCTGAAGGAATCCGTGGAGGATTTCCTGGACAACTTCCTTGTGGAATTCCTCGAGGAATTCTTGGAAGGGTTCCGGGAGACATTCTTGGGGAACTCAGGCAGAAATTCCTAGAGGACTTTATGGAGGAATGCCTGGAGGAACTGCTGGAGGAATTTCAGGAGTTCTTCCTCGACAAATTTCTGAAAGAATTCCTGGTGGAATTTCTGGAGGATTTTTTGTGGAATTTCTGAAGAAATCCATGAAGGAATTTCTGATGAAACTGTTTGAGAATTCCCTGAAGGAATCCATGGAAAAATCCTTGGAGAAATTTTTTAGGAATACCTGGAAGAATTCAGTGGGAAATTCCTTTAGCATGTTATGGAGGCATCCGTGGAGGAAATATTGGGGAATACTGACAGACAGACATTCAGGAGTTTTCCTAGAAAAATGTCAGGAGGGATCTCTGGAGGAATTTTAGGAGTATTTACTGGAGGAATTCCTGAGGGATTTATTTGAAGATTTTCTGGAAATATATGAGGCTTCCTGGAGAAATGTCTGAAAGAACTCCCCGAGGAATTTCTGAAGGAATTCCTGGAGGAATTTCTAGAAGAAGTTTCTGAGGAATTTCTGAGAAATTCAGTAATGAATCCCTGAAGAAATTCCTTAAGAAATTTTTGGAAAAAAATCCTAATTTCTGCAGGGATCCGTGGAGGGAAATCACTGGTTGCATATTGGAGGAATTTATAAAGAAATTTCTTTAAGACCCCTCGAGGAATTTCTAAAGGAATATCTGGAGGAATTTCAGAAGAAATTCATTATTGAATCCCTGAAAGAATACCTGAAAAAATCCTGGAGAAACTACTGGAGAAATCTGTGGAGGATTTCCTGTAGAGATTGCTCGCGAAATTTTTGGCAGAGTTCCGGGAAACATTCTTTTAGGATTCTCTGGAGAATTCTGGCTAAAATTCCTAGAGGATTTTCTGGAGAAATCCCTGGAGGAATTTCATGAGGAATTCTTGGAGGATTTTTTTTAGGAATTCCTGTAGGAATTTCTGGCGTTATTTTTCGAGAAATTTCTGGAGGAATTTGTTGAGGAATTTAAGAAGGATTTTTTGAAATGATTCATTGATGAATCCCTGAAGGAATTCCTGAAGAAATTCGTTGAGAATTTCCTGGACAATTTTCTGAAGGAACTTCTTGAGGAATTTCTCATAGAACACCAATATGAAGTACTTGGTGATGTTGGCACCACAACATGTTGAAACCCCTACTTGGGAATTCATATTGCGTGTAACACCATCATTCTATTTTGCACCATGATCATACATATATTGCACCATTATTATAGTGCCCCCCCTAAGCAAGAACCCTGCGCACGCTAGTGAACGGAGCGGAGTCAATTATTGACGTGACCTTTTGTAGTCCTGGCCTAACAAGTAGTTCGAACTGGAGAGTAGATGATGGCTACACTCACAGCGACCACCTGGCGGTTCGCTACAGTATCGACTACAACAACAGCAGACAGCGGATAGAAGAAGAGGCGGCTAGGCCAAGGCCAAGCCCTCGTAGGTGGAAGACATCATACTTCGACGAAGAGGTATTTAGGGAAGCGCTCCGCCGTGAGCGAAACTTACTCGGTTTAGACGGCGACGAGCTGGTAGCGGTGCTCTCACGTGCGTGTGATGCGACCATGCCTAGGAGAGTCCACCCTAGAAATGGGAGGCCACCGGCTTACTGGTGGACCGACGCGATTGCGGACCTGCGCCGCGCCTGCCTACGGGCTAGGCGGCGGATGCAGCGAGCACGATCAGAGGAAGAGCGAAACGAACGGCGGGTGGTGTTCGCCGCTGCAAAAGCCGCGCTCAAGACCGAGATAAGAGCAAGCAAGAAGGCCTGCTTTGAGGGTCTCTGTCAGAGTGCCAATACGACCCCGTGGGGTGATGCCTACAGGATCGTTATGGCCAAGACGAGAGGTGTGATGGCTCCTACAGAGCAATCTCCAGAGATGTTGGAGGGGATCATTGGAGGACTTTTTCCGCGTCATGATCCTAGTCCTTGGCCTCCTTTCGTAGGACAGCCGGGGACTGGGGCTGGCGATGAGGAAAGGGTCACCGATGTGGAACTTGCGGGGATAGCTAAGTCCCTTAGCGTAGGTAAGGCCCCAGGTCCGGACGGAGTTCCGAACCAGGCCTTAAAAGTAGCTATTGCAGAAGCTCCCGAGATGTTCAGGTCTGCTATGCAGAAATGCCTGGACGAGGGAGTTTTCCCAGAAGCTTGGAAGAGGCAGAGCCTGGTACTATTGCCAAAGGCGGGGAAACCACCCGGAGACCCGTCGGCATATAGACCAATATGCTTGATTGACACGGCGGGGAAGGTGCTCGAAAAGATCATCCTCAATAGAATGTTGAAGTTCACTGAGGGCGTAAATGGTCTCTCGAGCAACCAGTATGGCTTCCGGAAGGGGAGGTCCACCGTAGACGCTATCTTGTCGGTTACAAAAACCGCCGAGAAAGCACTCGAGCCTAAGAGGAGGGGAATTCGCTTCTGCGGGGTAGTGACTCTGGATGTAAGGAATGCATTCAATAGCGCCAGTTGGGCTGCTATTGCCGATGCGCTCTTGCGTCTGGGGATACCGGAGTACTTGTACAAGATTCTCGGAAGCTACTTCCAGAATCGCGTACTGGTTTACGACACGGAGGTGGGTCGGAAGTGCTTTCACATAACCTCAGGAGTCCCGCAAGGTTCCATCCTGGGTCCGGTGTTATGGAATGTCATGTACGACGAGGTGTTGAGGTTAGAGTACCCAGTGGGAGTGGTGATTGTCGGATTTGCCGACGATATTACGCTCGAAGTCTACGGTGAAACGATCGAGGAGGTGAAGTTGACTACCGACCACTCGATCAAGGTTGTGGAGGCGTGGATGCGGTCCAGAAAACTGGAGCTGGCTCACCACAAGACAGAGGTGACGGTTGTTAACAACATGCAGTCGGCGCAGCAGACGGAGATCAGTGTAGGAGAGTGCACTATCCTGTCGAAGCGCTCTGTCAAGCACTTGGGCGTGATGATCGACGATAAGCTTACCTTCGGTAGCCACGTCGATTATGCCTGTAAAAGAGCCTCCACAGCTATTGCGGCACTGTCCCGGATGATGTCCAATAGCTCAGCGGTGTACGCCAGTAAGCGCAAGCTTCTGGCTAGTGTTGCTACGTCCATACTTAGGTATGGCGGCCCGGCGTGGGGTACCGCGCTAAGTACTGAATGCTACCGACGGAAGCTGGAAAGTACTTACAGGCTTATGTGTCTGAGGGTTGCAAGCGCGTACCGTACCGTGTCACACGACGCTCTCTGTGTCATTACTGGTATGGTGCCCATCAGCATTCTTATCAGTGAGGATATGGAGTGCTTCGAAATGCGCGGCACAAGAGGCATACGCAAGACTGTCAGGATGGCCTCTATGGTCAAATGGCAGCGCGCGTGGGACAGTTCCACCAAAGGAAGGTGGACCCATAGGTTGATACCGAGGGTAGATAGTTGGATTAATAGGCGCCATGGGGAAGTTTCATTCCACCTGACACAGGTCCTTACAGGTCATGGTTGCTTCCGACAGTATCTACACCGTTTCGGGCATGCGGATTCTCCCGAATGCCCAGTGTGCAATGGTTTAGAGGAAACGGCGGAACACGTGTTGTTCGTGTGCCCGCGTTTTCGCACAATGCGTGACCGCATGCTTGCCACATGCGGGGAGGACACAACTCCGGACAACTTGGTCCAGAGAATGTGTAGGGATGAGATTAGCTGGAATGCCGTTTCAACGGCTATCACCCATATCGTCTGGGAGCTACAGAGGAGGTGGCGCGTGGACTCGGAGAATGGCTAGTCCAGATGCAGTACAAGAGGTGGTCCAGGGGTTCGAAGTCGGCTTCGTAGGTCATACCGGTGCCCTGCGGTCGAGATCGACCCTTACAGCGATTAAGTGGCCGCGGAGAGGAAGTCCCGGTAGCGGTGCTGTCGTGGCGTCGGTCTACTGGGTTGGATCTGAGCCCGCGGTTGGAAAGGGGTCCCCGGCAAGGGTCGGGGTAGGTGAGATCCTGCTGTCTGCAACCTACGGGTGCATCTGATAGGGCCTGAAGGGTAGTGATACCCTTCCTTTGCGGGCAGGTCAGATCGGGTTGCACGTGGGCATCAGTTCTTGATGTCCGCTCAGCAGTAGGGCGCGGGCGGGGTTGACCCTGCCCGCCTTCCGAGGACAAAGGGAGTGGCGAGGACCACTCGGGAAACTGGCTAAGCGCCAGCATGCTATCGTGATGGACTCTCCAGAGCGAGTCATCGATGTTCGTTGCTGCTAGGCTACGGCAGCTAACCTTGAGGGTGCGATATGCACTAGCCCCTCTCTGAAGCAATACCTTCTTGGTGGTTCCGGAGAGACGTAGGGTTTGGCGACCATAGGAATGTGTTTTAGTGGGTCGAGGAAAGAGTAGTCCTGGCTTCTACCGGCACTGTAGAAGACGGCCTCATCCCCACACTACCCTAACCTTCCTGTTAGGGTGTCTGATGAGCAGATTTATCCCCCTATGGTTTAGAAGGAAAAAAAAAAAAAAAAAGACCGGTAGCGCGAGTAATCAGTAACCAGTACGGCTTCCGGAAGGGGAGGTCCACCGTAGACGCTATCTTGTCGGTTAAAAAAACCGCCGAGAAAGCACTCAAGCCTAAGAGGAGGGGAATTCGCTTTTGCGCGGTAGTGACTCTGGATGTAAGGAATGCGTTGAATAGCGCCAGCTGGTCTGCTATTGCCGATGCGCTCTTGCGTCTGGGGATACCGGAGTACCTGTACAAGATTCTCGGAAGTTACTTTCAGAATCGTGTACTAGTCTACGACACGGAGGTGGGTCGGAAGTGCTTTCACATAACCTCAGGAGTCCCGCAAGGTTCCATCCTGGGTCCGGTGTTATGGAATGTCATGTACGACGAGGTGTTGAGGTTAGAGTATCCAGTGGGAGTGGTGATTGTCGGATTTGCCGACGACATTACGCTCGAAGTCTACTGTGAAACGATCGAGGAGGTAAAGTTGACTACCAACCACTCGATCAAGGTTGTGGAGGCGTGGATGCGGTCCAGGAAACTGGAGCTGGCTCACCACAAGACAGAGGTGACGGTTGTTAACAACCTGAAGTCGGAGCAGCAGACGGAGATCAGTGTAGGAGAGTGTACTATCCTGTCAAAGCGCTCCGTCAAACACTTGGGCGTGATGATCGACGATAAGCTTACCTTCGGTAGCCACGTCGATTATGCCTGTAAAAGAGCCTCCACAGCTATTGCGGCACTGTCCCGGATGATGTCCAATAGCTCTGCGGTGTACGCCAGTAAGCGCAAGCTTCTGGCTAGTGTTGCTACGTCCATACTTAGGTATGGCGGCCCGGCGTGGGGCACCGCGCTAAGTACTAAATGCTACCGACGGAAGCTGGAAAGTACTTACAGGCTTATGTGCCTGAGGGTTGCGAGCGCGTACCGTTCCGTGTCACACGACGCTCTCTGCGTCATTACTGGTATGGTGCCTATCAGCATTCTTATCAGTGAGGACATGGAGTGCTTCGAAATGCGCGGCACAAGAGGCATACGCAGGACTGCCAGGATGGCCTCTATGGTCAAATGGCAGCGCGCGTGGGACAGTTCCACCAAAGGAAGGTGGACCCATAGGTTGATACCGAGGGTAGATAGTTGGATTAATAGGCGCCATGGGAAAGTTACATTCCACCTGACACAGGTCCTTACAGGTCATGGTTGCTTCCGACAGTATCTACACCGTTTCGGGCATGCGGATTCTCCCGAATGCCCAGCGTGCAATGGTTTAGAGGAAACGGCGGAACACGTTTTGTTCGTGTGCCCGCGCTTTCGCACAATGCGTGACCGCATGCTTGCCATATGCGGGGAGGACACAAACCCGGACAACTTGGTCCAGAGGATGTGTAGGGATGAGTTTGGCAGGAACGCCGTTTCAACGGCTATCACCCATATCGTCTGGGAACTACAGAGGAGGTGGCCCGTGGACTCGGAGAGTGGCTAGTCCAGATGCAGTACAAGCATAGGCGCCAACTTGTGACGTAGTTGGGGGGGCGAAGCTCTCCAAAATTGGACAAAATTCAACTTTTTTTAGCTCAATGCACTAGTTTTCACGTAAATATGCCTAAACTAGATGAATTGCGTCGAAATTATACGAATTTGGTTGATTTTGAGAGGCCTCGCCCCCCCAACTACGTCACAAGTTGGCGCGTATGAGTACAAGAGGTGGTCCAGGGGTTCGGAGTCGGCTTCGTAGGTCATACCGGTGCCCTGCGGTCGAGATCGACCCTTACAACGAATAAGTGGCCGCGGAGAGGAAGTCCCGGTAGCGGTGCTGTCGTGGCGTCGGTCTACTGGGTTGGATCCGAGCCCGCGGTTGGAAAGGGGTCCCCGGCAAGGGTCGGGGTAGGTGAGATCCTGCTGTCTGCAACCTACGGGTGCATCTGATAGGGCCTGAAGGGTAGTGATACCCTTCCTTACGGGCAGGTCAGATCGGGTTGCACGTGGGCATCAGTTCTTGATGTCCGCTCAGCAGTAGGGCGCGGGCGGAGTTGACCCTGCCCGCCTTCCGAGGACAAAGGGAGTGGCGAGGACCACTCTGGAAACTGGCTAAGCGCCAGCATGCTACTGTGATGGACTCTCCAGAGCGAGTAATCGATGTTCGTTGCTGCTAGGCTACGCAGCTAACCTTGAGGGTGCGATGTGCACTAGCCCCTCTCTGAAGCAATACCTTCTTGGTGGTTCCGGAGAGACGTAGGGTTTGGCGACCATAGGAATGGTTTAGTGGGTACGAGGAGAGAGTAGTCCCGGCTTTTACTTTTGTTGTAGAAGACGGCCTCAGACCTACACTACCCTAACCTTCTGTTAGGGTGTCTGTTGAGCAGATTATCCCCCTATGGTTTAGAAGAAAAAAAAAGACCGGTAGCGCAGAAAATGGCTACATGAAAATACAGAAACCACATTTGAAACCACCGGAAGTGCTTAAGAACCGGGTCCGGGTGTCCTGTGTATAGCTCAAGGGTACAGAAAACGTGTTGATCGCCATCATATTGTTTGCTTGTTGTTGACTGACAGTTAACAGAACACAGTTGTCCTTCTTGTCCACTGTGTGTCGTATACACTGAAACCTTTTTTTATGCATGTTATTTTTATGCCCTGCATAAAAAGAGGGAAAGCTACTCAGAGCCAATATTGTGCATAATGATATTTAATAATGACAGGAACTATTGCAACGGCGGTCAAGAAGTGTTTACAGAGGAGAGCAAAGGAAGGTTACAGGTTCGTTTTTGGGTGTTTCCGAAGGTCTCATGTACGTTACATGGGGTTCGAGTGGGTCTTAAGGGGGTTTCAGAGTCATTTCAGGAAGTCTCAGAGCACATTAGGCTGGTTTCAGAGGAGCGTTACATGGGGTTCGAGGGGGTTTAAGGGGGATTTTGGAGGCATTTCAAGACGTTTCAGAGCATTTGCGATGGGATGCAGAGGCGTTACTTAAGCGTTACGAGGAGTTTTCGGTGGGATTCGGAGCCTCTCCGGTGCGTTACATGGCGGCCGAGGGGGCTTAAGGGGGATTTTGAAGGCATTTCAGGACGTTTCAGAGCATTTTCTGCGGGGTTAAGAGGCGTTATGACAGCGTTACGGAGGAGTTTTCGGGGGGTTTGAGGCCTCTCTGCGTTACATGGAGTCCGAGAGGGTTTAAGGGGGATTTTGGAGGCATTTCAGGATGTTTCAGACCATTTTCGGTGGAATTAAGAGGCGTTACAAAAGCGTTACGGAGAGTTTTCTGGGGGGTTCGGGGCATTTCAGGTGCGTTACATGGGGTCCGAGGGGGTTTAAGGGGGGTCGGGTACGTGAAGGTTTATAATGACGGGAACTATTGCAACAGCGGCCATGGCGTGTTTATAGAGGAGAGCAAATGAAGGTTACAAAGGCGTTTGAAGGGGTCCCAAGGGGTTTCAGCGGAGTACTAGAAGATTTGAGCATTTCAGAGAGTTTCAGAGGATTTTCGAGGGGTTTTGTATACGTTAGGTATGTTTTCGGAGGTTTCTGAGGGTGATTGATTGATTGATTGATTTGTCTATATTAAAGATACTTTCAGCCCTTGGCTGGTTCGTCTCTATCATTTCTGAGGTTCTCAGGTGCGTAACCTGGGGTCAATGTGGGTCTTAAGTGATTTCGGAGGCATTTCGGGAAGTCTCGGGGGTGGAAGCTCAGGTAAAATATTATCTCCTGGGCACCCATTTAAAACACCACCCCCGGCAAAGACTGGCGCTTGAGCCTAGCTATTTAGCACTGTAGTTGGAGGAAATGCCAATGCAGAACCCGTAGCTTCCGGGAAGGTAAGTCCAGCTCCCTGGATTGGTGGGTTGATGTCAGGCCCTGCGAGCCAGCCGTAAAAAGACTAGCACCGAAAAATCAACAAGAGAAGGATGCGAACTGATACCAATCGCGACGACCACAGCAACGAAAAGGGGCTTCCGATTGGAAGCTTGGTACGTGGAACTGCAGAGCTTCATCGGGAGCACCCGCATACTCGCCGATATACTGAAGGACCGCGGGATTGGAATCATAGCGCTGCAGGAGGAGTGTTGGATAGGAGCAAGGTTGTTAATCGATAAATTATCGTTATCGGCGATAAAGTTAACGTCTGTTATCGTTTATCGTCGATAACGATAACGTCTTCAGACGGATTCGTCATCGGCGATACAGTTAACTGTTGAAATTATCGACTCGATAACGTCTCCGGAAAATTTTCTTCGCGATCTGAGCCGTTGTTGATGCCGTCACTAGGGTAACTAGATTTATCGCAAAATTATCGAAGGTACGTTGATCTTCGCGTTGATTCATCGTTTGGTTATCGTTATCGAGAGATTATCAAGCAACCTTTATCGTTGTCGAGTTTGCGTTGAGTTAACTGTCGATAATTTATCGGTTAACAACCTTGGATAGGAGCCATGGTGCGAACGTTTAGAGGTAATCATACCATCTACCAGAGTCGCGGCAACACACGTGAGCTGGGAACAGCTTTCATCGTAATGGGTGATATGCAGAGGTGCGTGATCGGTTGGTGTTCGATCGACGCAAGAATGTGCAGGTTGAGGATCAAGGGCCGATTCTTCAACATTAGCATAATAAACGTGAACAGCCCTCACTCCGGAAGTACTGATGATGACAAAAACGCATTTTACGCTCAGCTCGAACGCGACCGCTACCCAAACCACGACATTAGGCCATGAGGAGGAATGACCGACGATTGGAATGTTTGGCGCCTTCCATCAGACGATCGAAACGACTCATTGATTTCGCCACCTCCAAAAACATGGCCATACGTAGCATATTTTCCAACACAGCCTTCCTTATCGTTACATCGACCACGTTCTGATTGACGGACGGCACTTCTCCGATATTATCGACGTCAGGACCTATCGTGACGCCAACATAGACTCCGACCACTACCTGGTGATGGTCAAACTGCGCTCAAAACTCTCCGTCATCAACAATGTACGGTACTGGCGACCGCCACGGTACAGCCTAGAGCGACTAACACAACCGGATGTCGCCTCAGCATACGCGCAGAATCTCGAGACCGCGTTGCCAGACGAGGGCGAGCTCGATAATCCCCTCTAGAGGACTGCTGTAGTACACCCAGACAACCAGTCATCGTATAAGATGTTGCATAAGATGATAAAGTGGAGGCCATATGCGTGCGTGCCTCCATTTAGGCGCTTGTAAAATGTACGCATATCACTGCACTGGTTAACTGAGCTGTGCAAGCAGCCATCAACGACGCAGCGAGAGCATCATCGGGTACGTGGAACGGAATCGACGGAACGAAGAGAGCAGAACGGTTTTGAAGGAGAAGAACGCAGCGCGGGCGGTAGTGCTGCATCAAGGGACTGGACAGAACGTGGAACATTACAAACAGGGCCGAAATATGCAAGGATCTTGACGGACGGAAGTGAAGTGATCGAAAGGTGGAAGCAGCACTTTGATCAGCACCAGAATGGCGTGGAAAACGTAGGGATGGGAGACCACGGCAACGGAGGAAACGACGGCGCACAGTGTTCGAAATCGATGATTTTACGATCAAAATTAAATAACTTTTTTTAGGTTGGTTCTAGAGGTTTGGCGTGTTCTACAAAGTTTTTCTGTATGTTAAAAGGCGTTTTTTGATAAAATGTAATAAATGATTAATCCCCCTAGAAGTGAGATAAAAAATTTATTTTTTCGAAATATTTTTTTAGAGGTTTGACGTCTTCGGCAAAGTTGTAGCCCATAATAAGAGAACAAAAATCGTAGAACATGTCAAAGCTCCATCTCTTACGGTTTTCGAGATATGGAGCGTTTTGTGCGAAGTACCCCTAAAACTAGTTTTTTCAGTGTAGCTTCAACAGATAAAATCCTACAGTTTTGTGACCTTCTACAAACTTGTTCAGGACGTCGAATTACACATTTCTTCCGAAGATGTCAAGTCATTATATCTTAAAACAAAAAAGTTATAGGCAAATTTATCATATTTTAAGGTGTACTTTCACCTTAAGTAACTATTTCCGGCCCAAAATGGCGCAGATGGCTCAGTCGGTAGTTGAAAGATTAGACTTTCGGCGTGTCGGCGTGGCAAACGGCGGCGGCGGCGGCGTGAAAACCGCACGCCGATCGGCGTATCCCTTCTCAGATAGGCTACCATCATCAAAACCAGAAAATTTCTGCACCAGCACATAGCTAGATGTCCATTTGTTGCAATCCAATCATTAGAAAGTAGTTTACTTTGTTCATAATTGTTTGAGAAGCCCCACGCCGATGCACGCCGAATATTCGGCGCACACGTCTAGGACCAACAACATTAATGAAACCTCGTCATCCTGTCATCGGAAATTGTTTTTTTTTTTTTAACCAGTTCGTTTATTTATAGGCTCACCCGCCGTGAACAGCTTTACAGAGCCGACCTTCTAGTTTAATTATACATAATATAATCAAGAGAATTTTCCTTTTTTATTTTGCACTGGATTAACTTTCTGTTTCGACAGAATGTCAATTATGCGTTCCGCTACATGACCCGTGTTTGAGGAACACTGATCATAACGAGAATCATTGCAAGCGTTCTTGTTATCATTCTTCTCCTGTTTTCGCGATCGCCTTCGCTTATGTGTAACCACACTGTAGTCTGTCGATGAAGTCGAGTCCTCTTCGTTTTGTTTCACCTCTTCAACAATAGGCATGTTCGATGATGCACTCGGTGCGGCAGATGATGATTTGTGCGGCTGGTTGTCTATCGGTGGGAAGTCGGCTTGGTTGAACAAATCGGGTGCAGGCGACGATGTTGCTGATGGGATCTCGATAACGGTAGTGGGGTTGGAGTCCGAGCACTTCTCCCCGGGGTGTGACGTCCCGCGTAATTTAGGTTGATTAGGGTACACGACCATCGTTCTCTCATTTTGTATGGAGACGGTTGTAGGAATATCTCGGAAAAGATTCATTCGCAATACCCGCACACCGTTTGGCATTCCTGCGAAATAATGCTTCCATGATTCATCTCTTATGGAGATCACTTCCCCAAACTTTATCATGAATTCGCTAACGGCTGTGTTGCTGACCGACGGAGGTAGGTCAAGCACACGCACTTCTACTGCATCGCAATCGACAAACACCGGGATCCGAAACTCTTTGTTGTTACAAAGCATTCTTCGTTTCAGATTGTTCTCTGTCTGGTATCGACAGACGACATCGGTGGAAACCATTTCGATGAGCACACAGTTGCGAATATGATGCAACTGTATGCTGCTGACATCCGCGTACTGGAGATTCATTTCCGTCTCCAAGAAAGCCTGCACTTTTCCAATTTCAGGGCGAATTGGAAGCACACTAAAATCGACCACTAAAGTGTTTTTCCGCACACCGTACATTTTTTCACACGCAGCGATCGAAAACGAGAGATCAAAAAAGCACGTCCGACGTATTTGATGTGTGGTTGTCAACTGATCGGAAATTGTTATCCACTAGGGTAACAGGGCAAAAATATCTGTTCTGTGTTGTATTTGCCCAAGTGTGATGTCCTTATTTATTACGCATTTGTAAGGTGTCATATTTTAATATGCATTTGTAGTGCTCATTATTTTTCCGTAATAAGCTGACTAGATTTATTAAAGCAACGATGGACGGTGTGCAAACCTGCGTAAGGGTTTCGGGTGATGGACTCTCATGCCTACTCTTCAACATCGTTCTGGAAGGTGTAATGAGACGAGCCGAGCTTTACAGCCGGGGACAATTTTCACAAAATCCGGTCAACTTGTGTGCTTTGCGTACGACATGAACATTATCGCCAGAGCATTTGGAACGGTGGCAGAGCTGTACTGCCGTGAACCGCATATCATCTTTGCTGGTTTTCCTATGCAAATGGGACAGATATGCGATTCACGGCAGTGTACACCCGCCTGAAACGCGAAGCAGTAAAGGTCGGACTGGTGGTGAATGCCTCATAAACAAAGTACATGCTGGTAGGCGGAACAAAATACGATACCTTCAAGGTGGTGGAGGAATTCGTCTACCTCAGATCTTTACTGACGATTGACAACAACGTGAGTCTTGAAATTCGAAGGCACATCATCAGCGGAAGACGGGTCTACTACGGGCTCCAGAAGAACCTGCGGTCTAAAAAGATTCACCCACGCACCAAATGCACTATGTACAAAACGCCAATAAGACCGGTGGTCCTCTACGGACACGAGACATGGACGATGCTCGAGGAGGACCTACAAGCACTCGGAGTTTTCAAGCGACGCGTGCTAAGGACGATCTTCGGCGGTGTGCAGGAGAACGGTTTGTGGCGGAGAAGGATGAACAACGAGCTCGCTGCACTTTACGGCAAACCCAGCATCCAGAAGGTGGCCAAAGCCGAAAGGATAAGATAGGCAGGGCATGTTGCAAGAATGCTGGACAACAACCCTGCAAAGTTAGTATTCGCGATAAATCCGATTGGCACAAAAAGGCGTGGAGCGCAGAGAGCATGATGGGCGGACCAGGTGGAGCGTGACCTAACGAGCATCGGGCGTGACCGAGGATGAAGAAGTGTAGCCACGAACCGTGTATTATGGAGAAATATTGTTGATTCAGTTCTATCTTGAATTTGATGAAATACTAAATAAATGAAATGAATGTGAAGTGCCATCCGTCAACCAGGACGTGATCGATTTGGGATTCCGTTTGCTTTGGTGATCTCCAGGTATAACGATAAGTGAGGCTGTGCTGAACGTAGGTGCTACGCATAGCCATGTTCTTAGAGGCGGTGAAATTAATCAGGCGGATTATTGTTATTCGCGAGTTCGTTTTTAATCAGTCAAAGTACGAACAACGATGCGCTTATGTTTATTTTTCTTTCCTTTCAGCAACTTTGCTTCTACCTGTTTTCCTATCCCTTAAAATTGTAGGCAGAAGGGTACGGGAACCGACAGAACTTCTAATTAGCAAATGAAGTGTATTTTTCCGCATCGACTTCCTCCCGATTTTCGGGCGTAGAAAAACGGAGTGAAATGGTGTTTGCTCGGTGCTTGGAAGGTGTATAAAAATAATAACCTTTTTAATTTTAGCATTTTGGGAACGGCACCGAAAAAACATAAATATTCATAATGAAAGTTATTAAGTACTCTGGAGAGGTGCTTGAAAACACAATATTTATGTTACGAACCCTACATGAATTCGCGAATATGAGTCTAACCAATGCTGTAACCTAAGCCCACCTCTTCATCTCGATTACGATTCGTTTCAATATGATGGGTAGGTATAGATTGTTTTGGACCACAATTCAACATCCCACCACCATCATCAGTTTCAACTTCGATTCGATTCATCAAAAGCCATTCACCATCACATCCCATCACATCAATCACGCACCGAATGCAAATCGCACACTCGACGTGTGCAATTGGATCCCTCTGATTGCGTTGTGTTGATTTGCGTTAGGGGGGGTGGGGGTAAGACGGACCGGGTGGGTAAGACGGACCACTGACTAGTTCTGTCACTTAAGAGCTGAAATTTGGTTTTCTTTTACGATTAACTCTACCTTCTTATGAGTTGATGTTTATTAAACCACTCCATGAGAGAATACATATGTCAAAAGTGCAAAAAATAAACAATTATTTACCTGGTTACACGCTTTTGTGATGGGATCTAATTTTGAAGCGGCAATAAATAAGCTTTTTTAACATTAAATTGCAAAGTTTTCGCATTTTATTTTGAGTTTCCCAGTTATTTTAAACTGTTCCGTCATATACACAACGAAATTCAGGTAACTTTCATGGCTTATGGATAACGGTGGTGGAATGAATATTTTGCGTTGCGTGGGGGTAAGACGGTCCGCCTTGAGGGTGGGTAAGACGGACCGTGTTGGGGTTACTTTGATAGTGCCATGAGAAACACATTAAAACCCACACATTAGTCACAGATTGAAATCTATGGAGTACAAAAATGATTGTGGAAGCCGTGTAAAGCATTTTATATTGATTTTTTGTTCAAAAAATCATTATATTTGAATTTTTGTTGTTGGAACAGTTTGCATTTCGTAAAATTACCAGAGCATTGCATACTGTTAGGCGTTTACCAGTGTATGGATGATTCCAATTTACAAAATGGACTTTAATTTGCAAACACACGTTTCGCTGAGAGATGCAAAGTCAAATTTAGATTCTACTATGATTGATCTACCGAATATAAACGGCCATGAACTTCATTTAACACAATTAATGGTTTATTAGCTAATTTTGCAAACGTGTCCATCTTACCCACCCTATCGGTCCGTCTTACCCACACTGATGGAAAACATACATTTGGAGATCACTTTTTAATTAACTCAAAAGTAATGGAAAATAAAATTTTATTGCAAAACCGACTTGCAGACTGTAAAGTACCTTAGTTGAAGTGAATAGTATGGAGATAAAATTTTAATTATCTCATTGTTTACACTGTCAAAATAGAGTGTTTCCTAAGCATGTCCGTCTTACCCCCATCCCCCCTACCATTCCTCTCCAACTTCCAGCGACTTGACTCGCGATTCGATTCAGTACTATAGGGTGCTGCAGCTGCTGGTGAAGCACTTTTGCGGTTTCATTTAATTGGCCGACATCAATCCCGCGACTGCGTTCCGCCCACTACAAACATACGGCGAAAATCCATCCATCAGCAATCGTGCGAATGACGAACGACTTCTCCGCGGTTCAATGCGAGAATTGGCAAAATGATGACTGACAAGTGTCCTGCTGCTGCTGACAAATTTGGTTTCCGGGGTTTTCCTCCCCCAAAAGCGGAGGGGTGGACGAACACGAGAGGCGGGATCTGAATAAGCGTATTTTGATTATCATCGACACTTTCCGAGTCCCGGAATTTGGTGGCGTTGTCATGGGTGGCACCGGCGATCGGAAGACTGAGATAGGAAACACAAGCCTCAACCCAAAAGCAGAACCAGAAGCCGGTGGCGGTGTCGTCGTGTCGATTGGGGTGGTAAACATGACTTTAACAAGGTTGGTAAACAAATAAAAATTCGAAGCCGGATGAAACCTTTCGTGAGTGCGTGCGGCGCGGTGGTATGCTTGCAGGAGTGCTGACCGAGGTCGAATTGGTAAGTTTTCCAGTTCGAGGGTTGAGTTCAGCTCTACCTTGTTTTTTTTTTAAATTTTTCAGTAAAACCATCTCGATTTAGGTATAAACACCCAAGTAACATTTTTTAGTCAAATAGACTAGAAGAAATTCTTAGAACCATCATAAAGCCAACATACAAGGTAAAAGGTTTTATAACGGTTCTAAAAGCCTCTACTAGATTAATTGGTTATCAAAATGTTATCTGATAGGAAGTAACAACGACCCTCTGCGAGATTCGAAGGGACTCGAAAGTGTCCTTGATACTCGAACTGCGCACATCACTCGATCCATCGTCGCCTTGATCAACCGTATCAGTTTATCCGTGAATCCGTATTCGTGCATAATCTGCCATAGCTGTTCTCGATCGATTGTATCATACGCCGATTTGCAATCGATGAACAAGTGATGTGTGGGCACGTTGTATTCGCGACATTTCTGCAACACCTGGCGGTTGTCGAACATCTGGTCCGTTGTAGCGCGTTCACCCATAAATCCAGCCAGATATTGCCTCGTGAACTCTCTTGCAATCGGTGATAGACGGCGGCATAAAATTTTAGAGAATATCTTGTAGGCAGCGCTCAGTAGTGTGATCGCGCGGTAGTTCCCGCAATCCAACTTGTCGCACTTTTTGTAGATGGGACACACGATACTTTCCATCTTTTGCTCCGGTGATACTTCCTTCTCCCAAATGACTGATAATGATCCAGTGTAGTACTCTCACTAGGGCTTCTCCATCGTATTTTATAAGCTCGCTTGGATGTTGACAAAGCAGATCGCAGAACAGGCGGTAAAGCTGCAATCTGAAACCTGGCAGAACGTGGAAAGATGTAAACTTATTCGCGAAGAAGATCCATCTCTATCAGAAGAGAAAGGGTTGCATGGAAGAAATGAAAAATGATATTTAAAACTTATTTTTGCCAAATAACATTTTAAATTACATGATATTTACTTCAAACTACTAACCAATTTGAATGTTTATGGGCATGGCCTGATTGTTCGTTGATGTTTCCGAAATTCCTCTCTCTCTCCTCTTCTTGGCGTAACGTCCTCACTGGGACAAAGCCTGCTTCTCAGCTTAGTGTTCTATGAGCACTTCCACAGTTATTAACTGAGAGCTTCCTCTGCCAATGACCATTTTGCATGTGTATATCGTGTGGCAGGCACGAAGATACTCTATGCCCAAGGAAGTCAAGGAAATTTCCTTTACGAAAAGATCCTGGACCGACCGGGAATCGAACCCGTCACCCTCAGCATGGTCATGCTGAATACCCGTGCGTTTACCGCCTCGGCTATATGGGCCCTTCATGTTTCCGAAATGTGAGTAACAAATAAAAAAAAAAAGAGATACCATCGATTATAGACAACCCCTACTACAGTAAATTTCTGGCAGTTCCTACAAGATAAACTTCAGTAGTTTTAGATGACTCCTCAAAAGATTTGTATATTCTGCCGTTCTACGCATAGTTGTCCCATGTTATATGGGATTCCTATATAACATGGGACAATCTAGTGTAGCATGGCAGTATAGCAATTGTTCCGAAGATATCCATCAAGGATACATTCAGATTTTTTGCAAGGATTGCTTCAGGATTTTCCGCAAAACATCCTTCAGAAATTGCTTCACGTATTTTTCCGAGTAATTCTTCAGCAAATCCTCCAGGAAAATATTCAGGAAATACTCTAGAATTTCTTCGTAAAGATGCCAATATGACGCTGAACGTGTACTACGCCTGCGTAGTGCGCCAAACATAACATCTTTAAAGTTTAAGTTTAAATAATCCCCCATGTATTCGTTTGAAAAACCTGCTTAATATTTCTCATAGAATCTCCAAAGGGTTCTTAAGTAATTCATCTAAAGATTTTCCAAAGATTTATTCAGGGATTTATTCACGGAATCCTTAAAAAACTCCTCCAACGAACTTTAGAGTGTTTTGGAGGTCAGGATAAGAAATGGCCGCTAATATCCAAATAAAGGGATCTATGACATTTCTGCATGAATATGTGGAAAGTAGGAGCAATAGTCATAGTTGTTATCAGATTCCTTCCTCAAGCTCCAGAAATTTCACTCAGAATTCTTTTAGGTAGATTTCCTTAGGTTGGATATGAAACTCCCCCAGGAATTGATTATGAAATCTAAGGATTTGTTTGACAAATCCTTGAGAAATTTCTCTAGGGATTACTTCTCCATTTTCAACAGGGGTTCCTTGAGAAAATCTTTCATGAATTCTTCCAGTAGTTTCTACAAGTAATTCTTCAAGAAGTGCACCAGAAATATGTTCAGGAATTGCTCTAGACTCTAGACACTAGAGTCTAGAGATTCCATTAAAAAATCTCACAGGTATGTTTCCAGGATTTTTTTCAGGGATTCATCCTAAAAATTTTGCAGGAATGCTCCAGAGCAGGGGTTCTCAAACTTTTTGAACACGCGACCCACTTCTGATTGTTATAGAATTTGGCGACCCACCAGTACGAATTTCCATAACATAAGTAGTTTTAGTAAATTTGGACTGACTTTTTGAACACACGTTTGATAATAATGATGATAATAACGAACCTGGACGTTTCTGAATACATATTTAACCACAAAACATTATAGAACTCTGCAGATTTCAGGTATTCTACCCCACATTTTAGAAATAAAGAAAACGTAAAATTAATACAAAGGTTTTGGAGATATAGGGTGGCAAAGGGTATTATCAGCAGGTTTGTTCTCTTCGTAATGGGGGTTTTTTGACGGCCCAATTATCTGAAACTGGGTCATATCATTCAGCTTGATTGGGAGAGATTTGAGGCCAATTATGAGTTCAATAGGTTTCAAAAAATCTCCTATGACGAAGAGAACAAAACGGCCGAAAATACGTAAGTTCCCCTATTTAGTGGCAGTTTTATGCTTCTGTAAAACTTGAAAAGTTTGTTTTGGAATCACTTATTCAGTTTTTATTTCTGTTAAAGTTAACATTATCGAAATTCAGCATAATTTAACCGAAGATAAGTTTTAGTGAAGCGCGATAAAAAATAAACAAAACATTTGGTGGTTATTATTAAATATTCGGTGATTGCAACGAAAATAATTTCAGCTGATTTTTCGTATTTCAAAGTTTTCTTGTTTTTTTTTCCTCTTAAACGTGATAAGATTTTCAGTTCTTTTTACAAGCCAAAAGTGACTAAAAATCATGCTAAAAATGTAATTGCAAGCAACAACTTGAACTTTTTTTTTCGGAACACATAGAAATTCTAAAATTGATTCTAAATTTGATTAAAATCTAATCTTGAAAACTAATAGTTTTAGAATCGATTTCAGAAAGCAGACAGAAATACTTCAGACTTAGTTTGAATAGATTAATACGAATCAAATTTCTAGAAATAACTCTGCACATTATTTAAGAGAGTATTTATAAATTCAAAATGGCAAACAATATAATTTGACATAAGTTTAGAAAGACATTTATTACTATATCGTCCAAGCCTCCACGACCCACCAAAAATCAGTCCGCGGCCCACCAGTGGATCGCGACCCATAGTTTGAGAAACGCTGCTCCAGAGTTTCTTGCAATATTGCTCTCAGTGATTTAGGCAAGAATTCCATCAGAGAGTCCTGCAGAAGTTCATACAAGATTCCTGCAAGATTTCCCCCAGAAATTCCTCCATGCTTGAAGATATACAGGGGATAGACAAAATGATCGGGACAAGCTATGATTTTGTTTTGCATTCGGTTTATTGAAGTCGGAGATGTAACTGTTCAAAGTTGGCTATATATACCTAGCTAAATTTTGACTATTGACAAACAACTAGTTCGAAAAGTGAAAATTATGCCACTCCCAATAATTTTGTCTATCATGAAGAATTTCCGCTAAAATTTCTTAAACAACCCGTGGAGAAAGTTATGCTTAGAGCAATTGTCTGGAGAAACATATGGAGCAAAATCTGGATAAAATCTTGCAGGAATCTTGTACGGTTTTCTGCAGGAATTTCTGGAAGAATTCCTGCTTGAATCACTGAAAATAATAATGCAAGATATTCTGGAGGATTCCTGCAGAACGAATCCCTAAGGAAATTCCTGGAAACATTCCTGTGAGGCTTTCCCATGGAATCTCTAGAGCAACTCTTGAACAAATCTCTGGTGCACTGGAAGAATTCATAAAAGATTTTCTAAGGTAACGCCTGTTGAAAATTGTAAAGTAATCCCTTGGGAAATTTATAAACGTATCCTTAGATTTCATTATTTATCCCTGGCGGAGTTTAATAGCGAACCCAAGGAAATCTACCTTGAAGTGTTTTGGTAGAAATACCCATAAATCAAATGAAAAAAAAAATGCTTCAGGAATTCCTTCAAAAATACCCTCCAATTACTTTCTCAGAATTTTAGGGATTTCTTCAGGAATTCCAGCAAGAGATTTCATCAAAATTACTTCCGTGAAGTTTTTTCAAAAATTCTTCTGAAAATTTCAGGAATTCCTTCCTGAACTATTCCAATGCGTTCCTCCAGTAGTTCCTTTTGGAATTCCCGCAGAAATTTCTACAGTGATTTTACTAGAAATTGATCCACCGGTTCCGTGTCTTAGAATTTCTTCAGATTTTTCAGCAGAAATCATTTCAATTATTTTTACGTGATTTTTCAGAAGTTTTTTTTAGAAATTACACAAAAATACAGGAGGAATTCATTAAAGAAGCGCTGAATGAATTAATAAAGAAATTCCTGGATTATCTAAAGGAATGCCTTGAATAACTCCTTGTTATAGCGTCGAAGATTCCTAGAAGAACTTGTGGAACATTTTCTAGAAGGATTCCTGATCAAACATTTCTGAAGTTATCTGTGGAGCAACTTCACAATGCTGGGTAGACTACGTGGTGAAAAATCTTAAGATACCTCCCTAACTCTGAGCAAAAAATCATGATAAAATTCTGGAGGAATTCTGGAAAAAAATTCAAGGACAAAATCTGTTTTTTTTTATTAATTTTATTAACAAGATTTTCAGGCCAAGGCTGATACATATCGGAAGAAAACATTCAGTACTTTGACGTCTTGAAGGTTTCTATCTGATTTTCTTCAGGATTTGCGCTTTGGATTCAGCATTTGATTTGAGAATTTCTGCAGAAATTTACAACAATCCCTTCATTAATATCGTCAGAAATCTCTACAAGTGTTTCATTCAAGAATATTTAGCACTTTTCTATGCATCCTTGGAAATATTTCTGAAATTATTTGAACAAGAATGTATCAAAGAATTTCTTCAAAAATTTATAAAAGGATTCCTCCTGGAATTCTTCCAAAATTTCCGTTATAAATGTCCTAAAGGATTTCTGTATAAATTAATTTAAGCATTCGTTCAGCAGTTTCTCCCAAAGATTTTGGGAATTTCATCCAAAAGTTCCTTTAAGAATTCCACCAAGTCCTACATATATTCGATCAAGAATTCATCTGTGCATTTCTACAGAAACCAATCCAATGATTTTTTTTCAGGAATTCCTACAATTAATCTCTTAGGAATTCTTCCAAAAATCCATTCAGGAATATCATAATTGACTTTTGAAAAACAAAAAATCCCTAGACTTCTTTAGGAATTCCACCGATGATTTCTTCAGGAGTTCTATTGAGGGAACATTGAGGAACTTCTCCAAAGATTCCTTCCTCAGTTTTTTCGGCAACTTATCCAAGAACTGTTCTTTCAGGAACTCCTTCATGCATTTCCCCAGAAATTCCTCCAGGAAATCCTTCAGAAATTCCTAGAAGGAATCCTATAAAAAATCTTCCAATAATTTCTTCAAAATGTTTCCCAAAAAAAACAATCAAGCTTTATCCGATATAGTCCTCCAACTCTTCCGCAAATTCCATCGAAAATATACCAGACTCTTTCAGAAATTCCAGCAAACATTCCTTTTAATACATCTCCATATTTTAGAAATTTCTCTAGATGTTCTTTCACGAATTACGCCAAGAAATTCAGAAATTGTTTCAACAATTGACTCATATATTTCTTAAAGGTTTGTTACAGAAATTCCTCCGATGATTTACTCAGTAAATCCCTTGAAGATTGCTTCAAAATTTTGTTCATGGATTCTTATAGAAATCCTTCGGGAATCCCTTCAATAATTTCTTCGAAAATGTCCAAAAGATTTATACTGGAGTCAGGGCCGGATCTAAGGGGGGGGGGGGGGCGGGGGGGCCCGGGCCCCGGGCCCCCCCATTTTAGGGGCCCCCACAAAAACCTTTTTTGATTGCTAACATTAGATTTATTTCTCATATTACTCAAGTACTGTTCGAAAATAAGGAAAAACATTTTTGGTCATCTCTCTGAGGGGCCTCCACATCCGCTCGGGCCCCGGGCCCCCACAATCCTTAATCCGGGCCTGACTGGAGTTGTTTCTATGGTTGCTGCTAGAGCTTCTCCAGAGAATATTTTTAGAATTCATCCATGGACTGCTACAGTAATTTCTTCATGTATTGGTTCGGGTACTTCCCAAAGATTTCCACCGAGGATTTCATCATTTGTTTATCAAAGCATTATTGCTCCATTTATTAAATTTGTTCAGAGATTCCTGCAGAGCTTTCTTTTGGAACTCTTTGGAGTATCATGCTAAGATTAATACTGGGATTACTTTAAAGAGTTTTTAAGAAATTCTCA
This sequence comes from Aedes albopictus, assembly GCF_035046485.1. Classification (NCBI taxonomy): domain Eukaryota; kingdom Metazoa; phylum Arthropoda; class Insecta; order Diptera; family Culicidae; genus Aedes; species Aedes albopictus. The sequence continues at coordinate 16,741,174 of NC_085137.1, forward strand.
TAGGAATCTATCAACAATACGTTCAATGTTACCTTTAATGAATGTTCCGAACATCTGTTCAGATTTTTTTTTTAGAAGATTCATTCAATCGTTGATTTAGAAATTCCTCCAAAGTAGTAGTAGAAGTATAGAAAGAATCTTGATATTACTGGAGGAATCTGGTAGCTTCTGGTAGACAATTTGAATTCATAATTCATTACAATAAATCTGTTAGAAAATCATAATTCAAGAGGGAGATAGATAGTACGTCGTTGTACAAAGTGTAAACTTGCTAGAACTATGAAGTAAGGTCGCGTTTTATCTGAGAGTTTTGAAGCAACGATTCATCCGAAGATTGTTTCAGAAAATCTTTCAAACTTCAATAATTCTTAAAGAATTTTTCTAAGAACTGCTTCATAAATTTCCTTCTGGAGATTACAGAAAAAATCTCAAGAAAACGATCTGTAGAAATCCTTGAAGGATGATTACAGGGAATTCATGGAGGAATTCTTGGAAGAATGTTTCGAAGAAACCTTTGCAAATTTTTAGAAGGATTTCAGAACAATTTACGAAAAAATCCCAGATGGTTTGCAAGAGTAGATGAAAAAACTTGAAACATTTGAAGGCAGTTGATCGGTCGTGCGTTCGACCTCGTTGAGTGCTCAACTCATACTGAGATTGCACCGATCAGATGGTCGGTGACGAAGTACGTGTCAGTCGAGCATTAATATCAACATTCTAACGATAATACGCCCACTCTTGTTGTTCATAAGCCGTGAGTGTGCAGGAGATTGACTTCTGGGAGCCGAAAGGGAGATAGAGTTGTGAAAAACAGACCCAGTGTGACTTTTTATTCCGCTGAATCGTAACTTGTTTTGGGGCTTAGTTGGTTAAAGCGGCGGACTAGAAAAACGGAGTCGAGGGTTCGAATCCCACTTAAACAAGTGTTTTTTTTTTACAATTTTTTCTCTAAATTTGTCTAGTCGATTGTACGTACTTTGCCTTCAAATTCTTCAAGTTTTTACGTCTATTTCAGATATACTGGCCAGCTGATATAGCCGGAAAAGAGCAACAACTTTATTGTTTGGTGACGTGGATTTCTCGGTCTGGGGAAATACAAAACAACTTGTTTTGTATTGTACTTTTTATTTTAATTTTTTCTTTTTTTTATTCTTTTGCTCTAGTAATGCTTAAAGCCATTATGGCAGTATCGTCCAAGGAATTTTCTAGAAAGCAATCAAGCATCTCATCTAGGAGAATGTTTCGAATGAAGCCAAATGAATGGACGTAAGACTAGAAAAATAAATGTTGTTTACCCCATAAATATCTGGAAATTCTCCCCAAAATTACACACTATACTTATAGCTTGATAAATATTGTCTAATATGCAGCAAGACACAGAAGCGTTCAACGTTTCTGCTGAGCTTTTTCGTTCTTTGTCCAGTGCGATCCTTTGATCGCTGCTATATCACTGCTATATTGCTTCAGAAATCAAATATACCAAAATCTCTCGATTAACGGCTACGCAGTCTTGGGATTTAAAAAACGAGTTGTTTTATTCACCCGACGTTTCGACACGGGGATAGTGTCTTCCTCAGGGGGGAACTGTAATTGGTACATATTTGGATTTTGAACAATTTTGTCTTAACATAAATTTGCTTAGTTACTTACATAATTACTATCGTTTTTTGTCAATTGTTTTGTCTAACTGTAACTGTCCCTTTTTGTGTCGTTTTTGGTACATGCTGTAAAGTGGGTGTGCGGTTTATCAATTAATTATGTCCTTTAAAACTATAACATTAAAATATCTTACACTTCGGAATCACTTTCAGTTTAACGGTTTTTTGGCAATGGCGAAAATTTTCCCTCTTTAGCATACCCCCTTATTCGGACCGTTCATTTTGGTAGCGGTGATGCCCTATCGGAATAATCTAACTTTCGTCTAAATTATTATCGTTTCTCGATTTGTTGTGTTTGTCAATGTTCCTAATACTGTGTAGTATCCCTGCGTATGTCGTACTTAGCCTGTCTATGTCTGTTCTTTTATTGACTGTGTGTTCTGTGTTAGCAATGTGGCACATTTCTAGGAATGGAAGTGTGGATTGTTTGTGACTGTGGTCTACAATTTGTGTCTGGTCTAGGTTGAATCGATGGTTATGGTCTACGCAATGTTGTATTAGTGCGGTTGTCGCTTCAACTAATGCGGTGGTCGCTGTTTCAGTGTTTGTGTTGTCATTAATCATTTTGTCCAGTTTGTTTACATTTGATCTGTGTCCAGCTAATCTACGGTGCAAATTATTTCTCGTCATACCAATATAGCAGTTGTTGCAGTCGTTACAGGGAATTTTGTATATAACATTACTAATCTCTTCTTTTCTTTTAGGATATTTAACTTTGGTGTGGAGATCGTTAATTGTACGTTGCTGTCTGGTCGTAATGGAAATGTCGGGATAGTCTTTGGCAAGGATTTTTGTTATTCGTTGGGATAAAGTTGGTATGTAGGGGAGGGATCTGTATGTTTTTTCTTGTTCTGTTTCAGGTTGACTTGGGTTTACTTGCATGTTGGCGTCGAGGATGGATCCTGTGGTTGTCTGATGATCGATGCATGGTTCTGTTTGGTTGGTTGGTCGGTGGTTATCAATTTCGTCGATTGGATTGTCGTCTCTGGATGTCGTCTGTGTATGGGATTCGTGCAGTGCTGGCATGATTGCTAATTGAGGTGGTGGCTGGCTGTGGCTGTTTCTGATGATGGTGGTGGCGGCTGGTGGCGGTGAGGGTTGATCGGGGGTGGGTGGTTGCTGGCACGATGGTCGGCTGGGGGGATTGTTGTTGGGCGGCGAATCTTCATTCTGGTGAATGTTGACGATTGATGAAGTTGGGTGGTGTTTTGTAGTGTACAGCTGCAGCAGGCGGTTAATCAGTGACTTTGGATATCCATTCTTACGAAGATGTTGGTGGATTACTGCCGTTATTTCGTCCATCGATTTGTTCCGTGTGAGTGAGAAGACCCTATGAATGAAGTTTTTCGCTACATTCATTTTGTGTTTTGGTTGGTGGAACGACTTGAAATTCAGAATGAATTCAGGATGAATGCGATCAAACTCAACATTCAAACCCTAACCAGCGAAAGTGTCGCGGACGAGTACCTGTCTACCCAGCGGTCGGCGCACCAGAACTGGTTGAATCGGCAGAACCGGCGCACAACAAGAAAGCTCTCAAACATTCTGCTAACTCCGAACACCAACGATGAACCAACGTATAATGAACAAGCAATCCTCAACGCCACGGAGTTAGAAGTGCCGGAGAACGTTCTGCACCTACTGAGTCTCGGCCCCAGATTCGCACTTCCCACCACATCGCTTGCGCAAGTGCCTTTCTACCACCTTTTCGCTGACGTGGAAAGGGTCTTGCTCACGAACACCGAAAAGGACGTGCAGGACAGAAATCGGTGCCAAATCGTGAATGTAACACAAAATTTCATTCATGGTTTCCACTCGATGGTGGAGGTACGCGATAGCACGACCAAGTTCTGTGCAGCGGCTTCCAAAGCGACAAAAAGCTACCTACGAGAACACCCCGAGATCTGCGTTTTGTCTGCCGACAAAGGTAATAGGACGGTCATCATGATGCGAGAAGATTACGACCAAAAAATGCGAACATTGGTGAACGACACATCCACATACGCAAAAGTACGAGCTGACCCCACATCGAGCTACCAAAAGGGGAATAACAGCATAGTCAAAAGACTTCAAAACCTGAAGCTTATTGACCACAGATTGGCTCGCGATCTGACCTCAAACAACGCTATATGCCCTAGGATATACGGTCAGCCGAAGTCCCACAAACAAAACCTCCCACTCCGCCCGGTCATCCCCAACATAACAGCTCCAACATACAAGCTGGCTAGATATGTGGCTAATATACTCCAATCTTCGCTTCGTAGTCAGTATAGCACATACAGCTCGTTCGATTTCTGTAAAGAAGTCAATGGCACCAAGCTTCCGGAGGGCTACATCATGATCTCTCTCGATGTCACTTCACTGTTCACCAATGTACCACGGCACTTGGTGATCAGGAACATAATCGAACGATGGAGCGAAGTGGCAACAGATATCAACCTAGATTTATTCTTGGAAATAGTGGAGTATTGTATGGGGGCGAGCTACTTTTGTTTCGAAGGACAATTCTTCAAACAAATATATGGAACAGCAATGGGAAGTCCTCTTTCACCAATCGCCGCAGACATCGTCCTAGATTCAGTCATCACTAAAGCTATGAGCTCTCTACCTTTCGAGACTACAATCTTCTGGAAATACGTGGACGATATCTTCATGGTAATCCCGCGGAATATGGAGCAACAAGTGCTAGACGCATTCAATGGGGTAGAACCTAGGCTACAATTCACCATAGAGACCGAGCAGGATGGGAAACTAGCGTTCTTAGATATGACCGTAATAAGAAACGCGGACCAGACGTTAACAACGGAATGGTACGCCAAGCCCATTGCTTCAGGAAGAATGCTGAATTTCAAGTCGTTCCACCAACCAAAACACAAAATGAATGTAGCGAAAAACTTCATTCATAGGGTCTTCTCACTCACACGGAACAAATCGATGGACGAAATAACGGCAGTAATCCACCAACATCTTCGTAAGAATGGATATCCAAAGTCACTGATTAACCGCCTGCTGCAGCTGTACACTACAAAACACCACCCAACTTCATCAATCGTCAACATTCACCAGAATGAAGATTCGCCGCCCAACAACAATCCCCCCAGCCGACCATCGTGCCAGCAACCACCCACCCCCGATCAACCCTCACCGCCACCAGCCGCCACCACCATCATCAGAAACAGCCACAGCCAGCCACCACCTCAATTAGCAATCATGCCAGCACTGCACGAATCCCATACACAGACGACATCCAGAGACGACAATCCAATCGACGAAATTGATAACCACCGACCAACCAACCAAACAGAACCATGCATCGATCATCAGACAACCACAGGATCCATCCTCGACGCCAACATGCAAGTAAACCCAAGTCAACCTGAAACAGAACAAGAAAAAACATACAGATCCCTCCCCTACATACCAACTTTATCCCAACGAATAACAAAAATCCTTGCCAAAGACTATCCCGACATTTCCATTACGACCAGACAGCAACGTACAATTAACGATCTCCACACCAAAGTTAAATATCCTAAAAGAAAAGAAGAGATTAGTAATGTTATATACAAAATTCCCTGTAACGACTGCAACAACTGCTATATTGGTATGACGAGAAATAATTTGCACCGTAGATTAGCTGGACACAGATCAAATGTAAACAAACTGGACAAAATGATTAATGACAACACAAACACTGAAACAGCGACCACCGCATTAGTTGAAGCGACAACCGCACTAATACAACATTGCGTAGACCATAACCATCGATTCAACCTAGACCAGACACAAATTGTAGACCACAGTCACAAACAATCCACACTTCCATTCCTAGAAATGTGCCACATTGCTAACACAGAACACACAGTCAATAAAAGAACAGACATAGACAGGCTAAGTACGACATACGCAGGGATACTACACAGTATTAGGAACATTGACAAACACAACAAATCGAGAAACGATAATAATTTAGACGAAAGTTAGATTATTCCGATAGGGCATCACCGCTACCAAAATGAACGGTCCGAATAAGGGGGTATGCTAAAGAGGGAAAATTTTCGCCATTGCCAAAAAACCGTTAAACTGAAAGTGATTCCGAAGTGTAAGATATTTTAATGTTATAGTTTTAAAGGACATAATTAATTGATAAACCGCACACCCACTTTACAGCATGTACCAAAAACGACACAAAAAGGGACAGTTACAGTTAGACAAAACAATTGACAAAAAACGATAGTAATTATGTAAGTAACTAAGCAAATTTATGTTAAGACAAAATTGTTCAAAATCCAAATATGTACCAATTACAGTTCCCCCCTGAGGAAGACACTATCCCCGTGTCGAAACGTCGGGTGAATAAAACAACTCGTTTTTTAAATCCCAAGACTGCGTAGCCGTTAATCGAGAGATTCAACCATACAGTCGTATTTCAATAGCAATATACCAAAATAAAATGTAAATCGAGCATCACTTGTCGAAAAAAAACCCAGGCATTGAATTGGCAACAAATAATCCCAAAATGGGTCAACTCTTCCAAGTGGACTGAATGCGAATGGACAATTCCGATCGAAAGGGTCAATACAATATTCAAATTCGGTCAAATCTACCCTGTCACCGAGGTTTCTTTCCAACATGCAGCAGAAACTATTACATATCCTGGCACCGAAATCGAAGAGCCGTTGCAGTAGCAGCACCAGCAACAGCAGAACTCATTCCGGTGCGCTCGCTCGGAGAAAACCAATAAAATATGATCCGGAAAAGGTCGGTCACACTCTCGAGGGACACGTGCTAATCCTGGGTGAATGTTACCATCCTCTGCCTGCAGTGCTCCACAACTCCAGTCCAGTTCAGTTGTAATATCGACGCCGACAGAGCGAAAATCGATTCCGGAGGAGACCGGGTTGCCATTTGCATAAATTCTCGGCAGCCACTTTATGTTTACAGCCCGAAATCCTATTTGGTTCGGATGGGAGGGTAGAAATGGAAAAATGAGATTCACTTCCGGAGTGCGATAAGTTGGTAAACGCTGGCTGGTCGGCCAACTGATTCTCCATGCATGCGGGGATCGATTTCGTTCGAAGAAGAGATTTATCTTGGGTAAAAGTTTTATTTTTTTTTGCATTGATCGAATTATGTTTCACTAGTTGGAAGCCGACAACTATCACAGCCATGAGTTCGAAAAATCCTCTCGATGGACGGGTTGGGATTGCGTATGCCTTTTTTGAGTTCATGAACGGATTTTACGCACCATTTTACCAATCGATGCCGGGTAGGAGGGTGTGAAATCAATCAATTGAGTGCAAAATATGCGCAATTTCAGTTGGGAAGTTTTGCGTTGCTTGTTTAGTTTGAGCACATACATTTTTATGATCCAGCCTACGTTCTACATTTTCTTCTATTTGAGATCTTCAATTGTCTTTCAGTTTGGTTTTTTCCTTTTTCTATCTGCAAAACACTTTAGATTATTTACAGAGGTCAGGCTTCCGGGAAGTGGAAGATACAGAGATTTTAAACGACTCAATACGATGTTTCTGGGAACCGATAGATTCAATATTTCTCGCGCTTAGTAACATACGGGCGTATCTACAATGATCGATTTCTCTTCATCGATTTTCTCTTTGCGTAATAATCATTTTCGGTTGTTTTTGTTGCTTTAGATGCTAGTCCTAGTCATCATTTACCGAAACACACCGAGAGATCATCTCAATATTGGCCTTATTTCTCGGAATAATCCAAAGAGGAAATCGATGAAGAGGAATCGATCATTTGCAGATACGCCTGTATGATACTAAACGCCAGATTTCAGTGAATTTCACTGTTCTTCTGTTTCACCTAATTCATGCTCTCCTCTTCAATCAAAATCCCATAATTTGACTCCACCAGGAACCAACCAAAAGTCTCCGCCCATCGTCCATCGTGTTCAATTGTTCATCATTCTCACATCGCCTCCCAAGAATTCGCTCCCTCGATACGCCCCAAAGCGAACGATAATGACAAATTTCTTCACATTCATCCAATCCCAGAAAATCAATCGAACTCATACTCACGACGACGACGACGACGACGTACCTTAGCGACACTCGGAGACAACCCTCCGGACAACGCCCACAGCAACACACGGCGAAATAGAAATTCTTTGCTAGCACTAACGGCCACCATCGTCTTCGTCATCACCGACATCAGACGGACGGAAGCTCGTGAATACAAATCTATAGGTAGGGACGTGACATCCCACAAGCGGGAGATTAGTTTCTTTCAAAGTTTTCCTAATCGCATGTCCTTCGCTGCCGGGACAAGCAGCAGTGAATCGAGGACACTTTTTATTATCCTCTCAACAGCGTCCTCAGATCCTTTCGTGTAGGTTTGAGATTTTTATCAGCATCAGGTATAAAAGGCGGTCCTCCATCTTTGCGATCGATTCTGGTTTGGCAATCGAACTGGCGCGATTTGAATTTGGATAAACTTCATTAATATTAATCTTACCTACATACATCCGGATGCTGAAAAGAAGGACTGCTGACGAGGTTCATTTTTTTCCGACGATGGAATATAAATCGTCTGCAAATAGGTTCTCCCAAACAGGTCCATGAGGAATAGGGAAAAAGAACTTCATTTTGTCTCGTTTGTGGTATGAAGGAACCAATCCAAAAGCGATTTTTCATGCACAGTCGACAAATGTTGTCAATTTGTTATTGATCATATATTGTGCTGTAACTCAACTGGTAAGTGTGTGGGGATGTACCATTCCCCTACTATAGGTATATTCAGTTTTTATCACTATTCGATTGCGCCAACATATTAAGCACGCCGGGGCCCGTGGCGTAGTGGCTACACATTTGCTTCATAAGCAGATGGTCATGGGTTCGATCCCAGCCCCGGCACTTTCGTCAGTTGCACTTTCCCCCTGAGAGCAGCTGACACTGACCCTCTTCTGAGCCCATGGCTCAAATGAACCCGGATACTTGGACATCGGCGAACGGCAACCCATAATGGACCCCCAATCGGACTGGAAATAGGAACACCAACAGCCACACATCAACATCCTCGAGCTCATCATTCTACCATGATAGGGTAGAAAGTGAAAGCAGCGCAACGGCAACCAGTTCGATATAGTAGAATTAGAATAGAATACATTTAGGCGCTGTACATAGTGTATGTACAGCTTCCAATTAGAATCGCTCACGCAGTGCCCTAGTGGACAATAGAGCTGTAAATTAGGTTAAGTGATAGAAGAATAAAAAAAAACATATTAAGCAGATTTTGTCAACACGTTTAAATATAGTTTGAAAATAATCCTGAAGCAATGCATCAATGAATGAATTGGACATTACCACCACCAATTATGACATTAAGCCGTATGAGCCACAGAAAATTGCAATGCATTTTCGTTCAGCTGTAAATAATGTATGGTAGATTAACAAGATAAAGGATATGCATATAAAATCATTTTTTTTTAGAATTGTTTGGCTTTTCAGTCCTATTGTGAGATCAAAAACAACCTTATGTACTCCGACGTTTCAATCCGTATCGGCTTCTTTATGGCTCTATGTTCCAAATGAAAATTGGTCAGCCTATCTTCAACCTAGTGTGAATCCGCAGTTATTGATTGAAGTGATTTCTATGGCGATCTAACGCCTTATCCGTAAGAGTAACTAGAGATTCTTAAATTTTGACCCCCAAATAACCTTCAGTGAGTTTAAGTGGTTTAAAAGTTTGATCTGTCAAGAACTAGTTTCTTAAGGAAGCAAGAGTGTAGTATACGCCTCCCGGAAAAACTATTTGGGGATTACTCCAAGAACTCTATAAGGTTGCCCAGAAAAAATCTCATTTCCAGATTTCCCATAACGAACTTTTGATGAATTTCATAAAAGAACTTCTGAAGGATTCTCACAAGGAATTTTTGAAAGATCTCCACAGGGAACTTGTTGAGGATTTTAAGATAGAACTTCTGGAGGGCTCCCACAAGAAATTCTTGGAGGAAACGTAGTAAGAAATCCTTGAGGAATTCCAAAGATCCACCGAATTCAAAGTTCCAGAAGGAACACAAATACAAAAATGAATTCTTACAGGTATCCCACACAAAACTCATGGAATATTTTATGGATGCGTCTCAGAAGAATTTCTTGCAAAGATACCAGAAGAAACTCATTAAAAATGTCCAGAAAGAGCTGTTGATGAAATCCTAGTAAAACTTTTGAAGGAATCTCAGAGAGAAATTCTGGGAGAACCCCATGAAGAATAGAGATAATCGGGTTTTGGGTTTTCAGAACCGAAACCCGACCCGAACCTGACGGGTACGTGTTTGGCAAAAGTCTACGCTCCATACAAATTTTCAAATTTTTGTATGGACAAAAGTCTACGAGGGGTGAGGGGGCTTCTGAGATGACCTAAATTTGGTCTACGTAGTTTATGAACAGCTCCAAAGGAGGAATTCCAGAGGGAGCGCATAGGAATATCAGAAGGAAAATGTTAAGAGGATATCTGGGTTATTCCGAGAAGGAACTCTTGAAGAACTCTCAGGGGTCAGAAACATTCCCATCGAATTCCAAAATTTCATCGAAAATAGAAACATAAGTTTGAGTTTTTTAAATTCCCAAATATGTGGTCATAAATGTGGAGTCACAAAAATATGGTAATAGTAGTTTATGCAACAAGGTAAAGAATGAAGATTTTTACAGCACGAGTCGTACATTTATCCAACGAGGCTTGACGTGTTGACCGTGTTAACGGAATCTAACTGTATCATCATCGTTGTGATCATCATCAAAGTAAGAAAATCGAATATTTAGAGGTCGTACCTAGACAAAATTAGAACGGTTTCTCACAAGTCTTGGATTGGAGGAGATTTTGACAGCGCTGGACGTGTGCAAGAAACGACAACGAAAACAAAAACAAGCATCCAATACCCTCAACCCATGGTATGGTACGACTATATGCTTGGTGACGCTAACCGCACGGCCACAAGGCTCCACACAGTTTATTTTTTTAGAAACTCGTGTTGGCATTCCTGTAGAGGCTGCTACCTCTATTCCTTGTTATAACCTTCCAGAGATACCTTCATAAATTCCTGCATAATTTATTCCTTGGCATTTGCCCAAAAACTTCTCTAGAAAATTTTTAAGAAAAGCTACCGTGATTATATCAGAAAATCTGTCAGTAACAACTCCATATTTGTTTTTTTTGCACACCTCAAAAAAAAAAAAAAAATCTTATAGGCTCTTCACTTTTTTTAGGTATTTATTCAGAGATTTCTTCAAAAATATCAGGGATTTTATCTACTAACCCGTTCAGAAATTATGCAAGAAATTCGCCCAAGGATTGATCCAGAGGTATCCCCAGCGGCTCTTCTAGGGGTTCCTTAAGAAATCCTCCTGAGATCCCTTCAGAAATTTATTTAGGGATGTATCCAAGAATTCTCCAATTCCCACTGAATGCTTTATAAGAATCCTTCTGAAATCCCTCTTTGGTATCCGTCGGATTTTCCTAAGAGTGTTTTTTAGACATTTCTTCATAAAATTTTCATACATTTTTTCAATTTTTTTTGTTGATGTTACTGACAGTTTCGCATGACATTCTTGCAAAATTCCTCCTAAGGTATCTCAAGGTAATCTTCACGAATTCCTCAAGATATTGTTTCAACGAGCACCTACAAAATTCTTTTAAGAAATTTTTTTCAGGAATCTCCAGAGATATCTCTAAGAGTTTGTCCAGGGAAATTATGCAGGGATATAAATTTGCTTTATAAATTTCTTTAGTGATTCCTTCAGAAATTTTTGTGTAAATTCAATTAGAGTGTCTGTGGCAGTGCTGCAATTTTTCGACAGGCATTTATGATAGCGATATTTTGCTTTTTTCATTGTGTGAGAACATTGAGTGTTGAGAACAACGTTTTCAATATTTTTTAAGAATTTTGCTGGGACGTGTGGAATTGCCAAACCATTCCAAAATCCACAAAAAAAACTTCCTGCGATAGCGTAGGCACAATCTTTTTAAAAAAATCATATTGGCGGATTGCTTGAGCTTCAGCTTGTATGACCGCCCGTAGATGCTACTCCAGTATCGCCAGACCAGCTGCAATCACACAAGGAATCAATGAGATTGAGGATTTTAGTGTGAGTGTTGACGATCTTCTATTTTTAGGCGACAATGGCGCCTGCCACGTCAGGTTGCCGGTCAATGTGGGGAAGAGGAAGGAAGTGATGATTGCAATGGTTTGTATCTACACAGACCGAATATACCTCTGCGCCTGGACAATTTCATGCGAATGTCGGAGTGTTGATGGGATATGGTTGATAAATGGTTCACACATTGGTGCGTGGATGCCAGAGGTGTAAGGTGATAGATGGCGAAACTGGATGCATTTTCTCATTTTTTGGTTTTTGATTTGTTTTATTCAATAATGAAGCAATATTTTCAATCTCCTGATTTTTTTTTCCTGGTGGAAAATGTAATTTCGTTTTTTCAGTAAAAACAAAATTTCACAAAAAATGGTTTCTGCAAAAATGGAAAACATTTCCACCACGAAAAAATCAGAAGATACCTTGTTCCATACTATACACGTGTACGAAATATGATTTTGAAAATATTGCTTCGTTATTTAATATATTATACAGTGATAAACATTCGTTTAGCCGAGGCCTAAACATGTTCAAAAAAGGGTCGAGAAACTAATACAAAAGATTTTATGATAAAACTGCATGTGTGACAGTTTATCTAGTACTGCTTAATAAAAAGGTGATACACCACACTAACATATGCGCTAAAACAAAAATGAGGGTAAAAACTCTTCAAATATCATTGTTTGCCTAGGCATTCGTTCTGCAGAGATAATTGAAGAAATGGTTTTAAATAGATTTTTTTTGTTGTTTCATGAATATATTTCGAGGGTATACCCCAAGGCATTAAGTATATGACGTGTTAACAAGATAATTGACTTTAAAAGTTTTTTTTATTTGCAAAAAAAAAAATAGAAAAAATATGCCTCGGCTCAACGAATGTCTACCACTGTATGCTTCCAGTTTCGCCTGTGTTTATTATTGTGAATGAGCACAATTCATTTCGGGAGCATCCATTGAGTACGTCACGTTCAGAGAGGGGGGGGGGTGTTCTTGAATGTGTGAAAGGTAATGCATTAGGTATATGAAAACCGGGTTTTTCGAAGGGGTGAGGGGGAGATCAAAAATTCCCAAATGTTGCGTGACGTACTAAATGGATACCCCCTTGGTTGCATAACACGTAGGTGTTATACATATGATAGAATGACACTGTGCTGTGAAAGTCGGTAGGAAGGGAAACGGTTTTTCATCCCGATTCTGATGAGTAAGAGGAGAATAAAGTATGTATATCGAAACATACGAGAGATGGGACAGGGATGGGACAGGGATTGAACCAAGGACTTTCTGCACACAAATCAGAAGCGGTAGCCACTAGACAACCAAGCCCGTCAGAAAGCATATTGGCGGATTGCTTACATTTAATTAGGAAGTATAATGTGCATCAATAAAATGGAGCATTGTCTTACATTAATTGGGGCTCAAAAAATGAAAACTCACAATGCACAAAGGGCCAGAATCATAATCTAGTGGAACAAAATGAATTACTCCAAAACGAAGCATTTCCGACTCATGGTGTCTTCGACAAAGTTGTTTAAAATCAGCAGGGGCATCTATTGCTAAGAAGGAAGTAGCATAGAGTCAAAATAAACAACTTTCTCGATGACATAAACTCTCTAAAGTGTAACTGTAACTGTACACCAAAAAATACCTATCCAAATTTTTGACAGCAGTATTGCTTCGTATTTGCTGAAAATTTGAAGTTGCGATTTTTTGTGCTCTGTGAGATATTAAGGCTTGAAATTCACACTATTTTTTCGAATTTGTATTTTTATTTTTTATTTGTATTTATAATATTCAACATATTCCCGTACAATGGGCTTGGTTTAACATATTTGCATAAGGAAAAAAAATAAACTCACATGGTTTCTAGTAAAAATGTCAAAATAAGCTTAAAAAAGTATTTTACCATTGATGGTTTTTTATTTTCAAAACATTTCGAAAACTGTAGGCTGTGGAAGAGTTGTTTATTTTATCAAAATGTACATCTTTGTCGAAGACTCCATGTCTCTAGGACGTAAAACAAAGAAGTTAGATGGTGGCGCCACCCATGCGGACGCGTTGCGAACTAATACGTTCTTAGCAATAGATGCCTCTGCTGATGTCAAACAACTTTGTCGAAGACACCATATGTCGGAAATGCTTCGTTTTGGAGTAATTCATTTTGTTCCGATAGATTGCGATTCTGGCCCTAAGTGCAACGTTTATACATTAAAAGAGTTTTTGGGAGCGCAAAAACAAAATTGGGCAACTCTTTTGAATACATTACAGCAAATCTGGTAAATGCCAGTAAAGGGCAATATGTACAGGGGATGGCAAAAATGTTTGGGGTAGGCAACTTTTTTTCTCCCACAAAAAAAAATCAGCATTCTGTAACTTTTCATAGAATGCATAAAAAAATCTCAGATTTTGACTGTTTGTCAACCTATTTTATGTGCATCATTGGTACAAATTTGGGCTCGATTGATTATTTTTTCGCGAAGTTAGAACCGTTCGGGTAAAACATTATTATTTAGACAACTAATTTTTGAACTGTCACATCTCGGGAACCAGTGAACCGAATTGTATGAATTTGTTAACGTTTTTCAAAAGTATATTGATACTTAATACGACGTTATAAAATGTAATATTTTCTCACGGCGAATTAAGTTATACCGGATTGGAATTTTTACCCATATAGAGAAAAATTAGTCAAATCTACAATACCACACAAAAATGACTAAATGTGTTCTTCCTTCAATTTAAATAGACACCAATATATCTGATTAGAGATGACTTGAGAACAGAAGTGGAAAATCTTTGGATATCAACACTAAAATTTATTGACATTGATGTAAAAAACATTTTTTTTGAGAAAAATCCAAAAAGTGTCAATCTATGATAACTTTTTTCAACGTTTAAAAAGTACCTATGTTTTAATAGTTTGTGAAGCATTCACATATTGTTAGTGTACGTTCAAAATTTCATTCAATTCGGTTCACTGGTTTCCGAGATATGACACCTCAAAAATGAGTTGTCTGAAAAATAGTGTTTTACCCGAACGGTTCTAACTTTGCGAAATATTAATCAATCGAGCCCAAATTTGCACTCATAATAGGTAGACAAACAGTCAAAATTTTTTGATATGCTCTATGAAAAGTTATAGCTTGTTGAACTTTTTTGTGAGAGAAAAAAAGTTGCCTATCCCAAACATTTTGGCCATCCTTTGTATCTATATCATTGTACCATTGCTTACATCGCATTGGTGCAGTTGATCGCGTGTGACCGTGCCGAGCTCTCGACGCTTTACTAAATTAGACACCAGCAAACAAACTGCTTGGTGGCTTGGTATACAGAGTGCATACAGTAAGTCTAGGCTTCTCAAAAACAATTCGCTCTCACTTGCAGTTAGTGGGCACAAACGCGAGTGTGATGTGGATTGCCATCTAAGCCAAGCCAGAGAGATGGCTTTGTGATAAAGGAGTGTTCAAGGTGTGGCTTCAGAGCCAGTTTGGCATTCTATTCCGCAGAATCGTTACTTGTTAGGCTTAGTTTGTTGAAGCGCCGGTCTAGCGAATGCGAAGTCGTGGGTTCCAATCCCACCAGAACGCGATTTTTTTTTCACAAATTTCATCACAGCAACACTCTGTGCCTTCGAATTATAATATTATGTTACATACAACCCCCCCGTAACTTGACAGATGAGCTCAGTTTCGCGTACCTACTTGCAAATCGCAGATGTCGCTGCTGTTCGTAAACAACGGGTCCATCCTTCACTGACGCAACAATTTTTGTCCATGCGAAAACACCTTTTTGTTTCGTGGTGAGTGGAAGCCAACAAGAGGCTAGCGTTTCGTATCAAAAGGACGTATTCAACAGAAGCGCAAAAACTAATGTTCATTGAATTGAAATTATTTTGATTTTTCTTTTTTATTTGTTGTAAGAAATGTAATAAAAGCGCATGTTTAAACGGTCTTGCATATTAATTGGTGACTACGCATGCTAGACTAAACCGAAGATCAAACTCGAAAAAAAAATCTGCAAATGATAATTTTAACTTCCATTTTGGCTTTGCCACCAGATGCATAGCTGCAAAATGTTTTCATAAGTAACCTAATTAATTACTTGCTGGTGCTTAATAACCGCACCAGAAGAAAACATGAGTTTCTTATTAATTTTATGAAACTATTTTGCCTTTACCCGTTTTATAAATACAATGTTCGCTTCTAGTACACAAATTCATCATGCCGCACGTAATTTGCATTAATCTACCACAAAAAAGCCGAAACAACAAATTAAGGTTTCAGTTTAATGTTTTAATATTTGTTGTGCGATTTGTTATTGTCGGTTATCGTCCTTTTCAAAAGTAGTGCTTGCCGCTTCGAATCTGACAGTACCACCCGGACCAAAATTTTTAGGTACGCTGACGTTGTTCGGCAGCTGTCAAGAAGCTCCCGGGTTGGTTACATATCAGGTTGTTTGACCCAGTAGAACGTAATCTGAAGAGCATAGGATGGAGATTCTTTCTTCATTACACCAATCAACTTAACATTGAAAATGTTTGACAATTCTCAGGTCATTTTGACAGACGTAACATGAGCAAGGAAGGACGGCAACATGGTTGGTAAAGTAGAAGATATTTATTGTCTTTTTCGGGCATGTGCATAATCTGTCAAAATGACCTGAGATTTGTAAAGCATTTTGAGGTTAGGTTTGGTGATGTAATAAAGAATAGTGCTATAATATTGTTAACTATGTGTCACCATGAATATGTTGTTTTTTCATTGTTTGATGTTTGTAGTTTTAGCAGAAAATGCTATTAATTATTCATGAATATTAATTCAAAACTACGTTGCTGCTGCTGTAAACACGATAGAACGTGATAATTGTGATTCCTTGTCAAAACACCAGCCTGAGAGTGGATTTATCTGGGTTTACAATGTTTATTCACCCGCAACCACCGCCACTAGATAACAGGTAGTAGAGCTAGACATTAATATATAGATATGAGCTGATAAGAATACACACACAATCGAAAGTACTCACTTTTCTTTGGCGTTCATCTCGATCTGCAGGGTTGCCACCTCGGTTGCCACGTCCGGCAGCACTCGGTGGTGCGAGGCCGCCATCTGGTGATGCAGCAGGTGTAGATCTCCGCCCGGTCCGGTGCCATTGCTGCTTCCGATGCTGGCCGCGATCACCGCCGGGGTGGCCACCACCGACGCAGCCAACGCACCGCCCCCATTGATCAGAGCCGCATTGTTCACCACGTTGCTGTTGTTGTTGTTGTTGCTCAGACCGGGCTTCTGATAGGGATGCTTGGCCGCACTCAGTAGATGGTGGTGGTGGTGGCCATATCCACCCAGCAGCACCTTGTTGCCGTTGTTATCGATCCCGGACGAGGGCGAACTCTTGCCCGAACCAGGCGAAATCTTGCCGGCCAACGCTTCCAACGAATTAAGCATTGTTGATGGGTGATTATTGAAAGGAACACTTCTTTTATTTTTTGAGAGGGATTTTTTTTTTCTTATGTCGCGGACGAGGGGTTGGACACGCACAAAAGAGAAGATATGTAACACACGAGAACAGAGGAAAAGAAAAGACTTTGGACACACGCACTAACACTAACGCAAATGAAAACGCACTTTGATTGCACGGAAAACGGAAACGGAACAAAATGTGGACACCACCTTCTTACACTTCTTGATTTTGCTTGCTCCCTCTCTCTTTCTGCGGTAGCTTCTTATTATCAGGAATATACCTTTCTTTTCGATCAACTAAAACTTTTCACACTTCTTTTCCCAACTTTTGGATACTTTTTTTTCAG
The DNA here is from genome assembly GCF_035046485.1 of Aedes albopictus. Classification (NCBI taxonomy): domain Eukaryota; kingdom Metazoa; phylum Arthropoda; class Insecta; order Diptera; family Culicidae; genus Aedes; species Aedes albopictus. Next base: position 16,758,750 of record NC_085137.1, read on the forward strand.
CCGAGCAAATCTTCTTCAACTAACAACACTTGTTGCTGGGAACGGAGAGACTTTTGACTCTGAAATGGCGAAAGAAAAAGAGAATCTTATCTTAGATAAACTTCGTATGTACTTCGGATTCTTCTTCTTCTGTTTTCAGGTCGACTGGCTTCTTCACTATCTACAGCGATAAGAAAAGGGAGGCTTCACACTCGTTCACTCTTATCGCCACTGTTCTTTTGCTTCGTTTTCCATAACGCCACAGTGGAGAAAAAGCGAAACTTTAACATTTTTAAGGTCGTTGTTTTGGAATCTCATAGTATGGTACATATACCCTGATTATCTTATATATGTGATCATTTTTAACTTGTGTAGATTTTGTATAGGATCCTTGAAGAATACCATTCGTCTTATGCCAATTATAAATTTTACTAAAGACAAATTTAACTTCTGAGGCAGTTTCATATTAGTAGACAATATAAAAACTACTAGTTTCAAAAAGTATGTATCAAGTATACATTTGTAGGGTGCTATCAAATCACAAATCTAGTAAAATCTAGTTGTAAGGATAATCCAAAGATTAACCTAATTAGATTAAGTTAATCAGTCGGAATTCCACAAAAGCATGTTTGAAACAAGTGGATTGAAATATTGCACGTTCATCAAATAGTAAAATGTCAAAAGTACATCATGAACGAAAATGTTCTTATGAGTCCTCTTTGAGCTAGGGTTCAGATTTATAGGATTTAGGAATGTAGACCAACGACACAGTGGTAAAAGCAAATTTTTTGTGGGCTAGAATAAATCATTGAAAAACAACGGCTTCTTCAAGTTGCACATTTCCTTTCGCTTTTCCCCACTGTGCAACAGTGGCGCAATCTTGTGGCTGTGATCTACGATTCGCGGTGTGTAATCTTTCTGGAATTCTTCGTCAAACGCAATTCACTGTTCTACCGAGAAATCGATTCCAACCGGCTCCAGCTGGGTTGGTGGCAGACCTGTTTGATTCCAACGATTCGAATGGACTCGAACGCGAACCTTGCGACGTTGCAGGCAGCAGATGTAGCGCAATCGAATACACGACACGACGTACGGACGGATTCTCGCGAAAGGAACGAGCGCGCGAAAGGCGGACACAGGACAGACGACAGGACACTCCGGGGTTGGGTTGTTGACGACTCGGCACGGTGATTAGTACTAAGTGGTGTGTGGTGCCCGCGTCGCGCTCTCGTTCCAACCAGCCAGCAACGTTATCAGATAGGGAAAAATAAAACTTCCAGCCAGCGACACTATGACGACGACGACGTCAAACGGGGAGGACAAACAGCCAGTGTGCAGACCAGGTCGGTCGTGGCCGCGGCAGCAGCGGTTTGGCGTTATCTATATTTGCTTTTGTCGGTTACCTACTCCGGACCGGAGTCTCTAGCGTGCTCTGGATGGACGGTTTTATCTATTCTTGAACGGGGCACAAGTTGGTGGTTTGAAGGCAGGAATGGAATATGTTCACTTGCTTCCACAGTTATTACCTGAGAGTTTCCTCTGCCAATGACCATTTTACATATTTATATCGTGTGACAAGCACAAAGATACTCTATGCCAAAGGAAGTCAAGGGTTTTTTTTTCAGGAAATGTTCCTGCATCGACCGGGAATCAAACTAATATTCCCCGATACCCACGCTCTTACAGCTCTGGCTTTTGGTTAGCCTTTAGTTGTTGGTTTGAGAAAATTCCTTCTTTTTCACTAGAACCAGAAATGGATTAAAAAACCAATATACCATATAACGTCTCCTACAAGTCATGCAACCCTCGTCATCTTCATCATCTACAGGGGATATTGAAAATAACTGGGACAGGTAAAATTTTCACTTTTCAAAAAATGTTCATCTCGCTGTAACTTTTCGAAAAGGGCAACAAATATTCTCAAATTTTTACTGAAAGTTCTTCAACTAGTTGTGTATCAGTGGTCAAAATTTGAAAAAGATCGGGCTATTCTATACGAAGTTATAAAGGTTCTAGAAAAAGGTATAATTATTCGATAGCCAACTTTGAAAACTTTTGACTAAACTTAAAATTCTTCACACGAAAGAAAATTATTACGATTAGAATTTTTTTCTAATATAACACCAATTTATCCATAACTTCATCATCGTTTCAAAATTCGAGATAGTAATTATAGTTCATTTAAATTCCCTCTAATTGAGTTGAATATATTTATGTTTCAAAGAAAAGCAACCAAATAGCCGGCATTAAATTGGAAAAGTAATGGGATGCATATGAAAAATAGATAAATTCACTGAAAAAACATGGAATAAATTAAATCGCCATAACTTTTTTTGTTATTAATAATTTCAAATAAAATCAACTGTTTTTCAAAGTTCATTATATAAGTCATAAATGATCAAAATTTCATTGCATTCGGTTCATTGAATCCGGAGATATAAACGGTCAAAGTTGGCTATTGGATAATTATACCTTTTACTAGAATCTTTATAACTTCGTGTAGAATGGCCCAATCTTTCCAAATTTGAAACAATGATACACAACTAGTTGATGAACTTACAGTAAAAATTTGAGAATATTTGATGCCCTTTTCGAAAAGTTACAACGAGTTGAACATTTTTTGGAAAGTTAAAATTTTACCTGTCCCAGTTATATTGAGTATCCCCTGTATCAGCTTATGACTGGCATGCACGCAACAATGTGTGAACTCTCTGCCAATATATAACCACTATAAAGATCATCTATCCATCCTACCAAAGGTGACTCCCAGATCTCCTAAACCTCCCCTAACAAGCACTCTGTCCGTGCTAGTTGTGGTAAAGTAGAGTGCTCTCGGTCTCTAGTAGAAACCACCATGACACTCTAACCTAACTCTAAATTCCTAACTGACTGTAAGGACTTAGCCGGCGCAGTTACTGATAAAACATGTATATGCAGAATTATGTAGAGCAGTGGTTCCCAAACTTATCTGAGCAATCCCCCCTGTTTTCGTCCCCCCTCCTAAGTTTGAATTGAAATCATGATTTTTTGCCATCGAAACAAATAAATATTTTACTATCAGGGTATTTTTTTCCGGAATTTTTCAAACATGTTCTGACGCACCAAAACTATAACTTAGGGGATTCACTAAACAGAGTAAACTGATTAAACGTCGCAATAACCAAGGCAAAAAAATAATCTCTGACTATTTCATTCGCAATTAGGGCTTACGCAGTTACGCAGAACTCCTAATATATAAATATTACATTTCAGTTTAACTCCCAGTTTGATATTTTTAATATCAAATCAGTAATGAATAACATTCAGAATCATATTTTAACAGAATTTTGAAAAAAATGTAACTTTTAAATGTAATTTTATATATCTTTTTATTTTTTTTTTTGTATTAACGAGATTTGAAGTCTTTGGCTTGTTCATCTCGAGACCCACCCTTCCGAAGGAAAAAACTCACATTTTGCGACTTTGTCGAAAGTTGGATTCGAACCCTGGCCTTCGGCGCCTCTGTTTCCTTTGATTTTAGAGAAGGCATGTCCAATAATTTTTGTTTATTTTTTTTAATTTTATAATTTTGATGATTATTTTGAAGAAAATTGTAATATGATTTAAGGGCTTTATGGTCAGCTTCGAATAGACGTGTTGGTTTCTGGTAGAAAACTTGTTAAAAATTTGAACTTTACCACATGTTTGATAATAAATAATAAATATTCCAAATAATAAAACAACTACATAACTTAAATTGTTTGAAAAAAAAACTAAACCTGTCAAAACAAAAAAAAAATATGCAAGAACTGAAACACTAGGCTTTAAAGGATAACGCAGATGTAGTTCAGTAATCCTGAAACAAGAGGAGAGTGACAAATGTCAGCAATTTCACTAAATATGTAAGTGTGGAATCTCATCATGAATATTAACTTTGAATTACAGGATATTTGTAAAATTAAGTAAAAGAAAAAGCTTATTTCCGAAATCTATCAAATAAGCACCAAATTCAGGATAACATATATGAAGACTTTAAGAAACAAAAAATCGAGTTTTAAAATCACAGCTGAGAACAAATGAAATCGAATCATGGAGATAAAGGTCTCGTATTTTTTGAAGCGTATCTGAAGATCATGAAAGTATAAGATCACATTGTTACAAACTTATGATCATCATCAAGTAAAATTTCCATTAATATTTTATTTTTGAACATGCAAAATAACAGAAAAATGTGAGATATTTCTACTATGTACTCGAGTACTCAGTGCAATAAGTAGATTTATAATTTTATACCAGATGTCATTTGATGACCCATTATCTTTAAATGTAGTTCACAACTTAAGATATATTTCTGTATTTTCGGAAATGAAAATTTGAATTTTTAAAGCCAACTAGAGACCCAACAAACATTTTTTCTGTACAACGACTGAATAAACTGCGTTTCAGATTGATTTCAAAAATTTTGACTGAATAAGCTGTTATTCAAATATTATTGTTTAACGGGGAGCTCCTAATTAACAATCATTCTTTTAACAAGCACCTTTACGACGAATTGATTCAGCATGATGTTGCATATCAGGGGTTTTCAGATCGTGCACCGCGGTGCACTTGGTACTTTGCGAAGCCATGCCATGGGCACCGCAGTACTTCAGAAAAGTCATGCATTCAAATTTATTACCTGTTTAATAAAAAATCAATCGAATTCATTAGATCAAATGTTCCATGGTAGAAATTTTAGAAAGTGTTCCAAAGGAATGAGTGTAAAAAAATCATGATTCACGTTGATGAGTTGAATCTAGCAAAAACTTTGTCAGATATTCGGCTTTCAGTCACAGAAAAAGCGTTGATTGTTTCAAATCATTGCCTACGTTTCGATCCTGTGGTTGGGCCTGTTTATTATGTAAAAAGGGGGGATGGGGGCTTTTAAATTTTTATCATTTTATCCAAGTATGATAAAACTTGCTTTTCAAATCCCATATAATGAATATTTTCTTAATAACAGTGCTACAAGTGAGGTGCTCAACCCTCATGATCTTTACAAGTTGATTCATATCGAGTGAGTAATTGAACAAATAATAAAATGATAAAAATTAAGAGACCCCCCCCCCCCCACCCCGATTGTATATCATTCCCCAGAAACCCATTCCCCAGAACGACATTTCCCAGAATGCAATTCCCCAGAATGGCCCAATCCCCAAAAATCCATTCCCCAGAATGGGACATTCCCCAGAAAATGGATGATATCAAAAACCAGTTGAACTTGAAACAGATATCGAAACTCTACCAACCAAGCTGCATTATTCAACTTGTTTAAACCAATTTTATTAACAAGAACTCCTCCTGACGAAGGCACCCAATTGAATTTAACTTGGGTGCCCAAAATGATTTTTTTTTGAAAAATCGCCATCTTGTTGGAGTTTTGCCTCCTAATTTCTAATTTTAAATTTTTCGTCCTCTTTGGTGTACTTCGATTTCGCCCTTTTTTGGAAATCACCAATGTAGTGTGTCCCAGTTCTTATTTATTGGAACCATTGACATGTGTAGTCAATTACAGTTAAGCTTAACTAGATATTCATCTAAGAACTCTTTCGAGAATTGCCTTCAGGCATTCTTTCGTTAGTCTTTTCAGGAAATCATAAATCCTTTAATCCTCAAAAGATTCATTCTACCGAAAATTTCTCATCATGTACATTGGAGAATTTCTTCTAAGTGTTCTCTTTTGTGGAACATCATCAGGGATTTCCACCCGTAAAATACTTGGGGATTCTTACGAAAATTTTTCCAGGATTTCTGCAGAAAATTTCTCCATTGATTCCGTTCGGGGTTTTTTGAATGATTTTCACAGAAATTCTTTGAATAATACCTCCAACAAGTCTTTGGAAAATTCAATCGACATTTTCTCCGGGAATTTCGTTGTTTTTTAATTGAGGTTTCTGTGGGAAATTTATCTTTAGAATTTTAGAATCTTTAAAAAATGAATTGAGAAATTTCCAGAAGAATTCTTCTAGAGATTTCTTCAGTATATAATCCAGGAGTTATATTGTAAACTTGTCTAGTTCTTGTAATTTTTACAGCGATTCTCTGTTGGTTCATTTCAAGTATTGGTGGTTGGGAAATACCCCTTTAGGGATTCTTCAAGGCATTGATTTTGAGAATCAGTTTAGAACATCTATAAAAATTGTTAAAAGGATTTTTTGGGAATTTTTTTCCAGATAATTTCTTATGGAATTTCCCCAATGATTCCCTCAGGATTTCCTGTAGAGTTTCAATCCGAAAATTTCTATGGGATTTTTACTAAGTGTTCCTCCAGAGAATCCTAGACGGAATTCTCAAAGGAGATGAAGGGTTTTTTTTTATTTTGAAGATTCTTGCAGAATTTCATCCAGGGCAATTAATCCAGCTAACCCAACAATATCTTCTTCAGGGATTTGTTGAAGAATTTCTAGAGATACTTCTTTTTGCACAATGACACATATTGCCCATTTTACTGGCATTTTACCAGATTTGCTGGTATGTCTGAAACATACTGGAAGAACTTGTAATTATTAGGCACGAAATGTTGCTAATTGACAAATTGAGAGATGAAATTTGTGAAAAGAACCGCGTTCTGGTGGGATTCGAACCCACGACTCCGTATTCGCTAGACCGGCTCGGCGCTTTAACCAACTAAGCCACAGAACAAGTAATGATTCTGCGGAATAGAAAGTCAAACTGACTCCGAAGCGCGAAGCCGCACCGTGGTGAACACTCCTATTTCACAAACTCATCTCTCTCTCGGCTTAGATGCCAATTCACAACACACTCCTGTTTGTATCCACTGACTACAAGTGAGAGCAAATTATTTTTATGAAGCCGAGACTTACTCTCGCACTCCGCATACCACCAGGCAGTTCGTTTTCTTTTTGGCTTTTTTCAGAAATTCTTGGGTAATGCCTCCAGAGATATCTTTCGAAAAACCCTTTGGGGACCTTGGGGAATTTCTCAAGAAATTCGTAGCAGAATCTTTCCATAGATTCCATGTGGACTTAATCTTGGAATTCCATCGGGAATTTCCCCAGAAATTTAATTGTGAATTTCTTCAGAGATTCTTCGATAAATGTCTATTATATATATTCATACGGAACTTGTTGGAGATTTTGTAATCGAGAAATTCTACAAGGAATTTATCCAAGAAAGTTATCGGAAACTACTCCATTAACTGTATCGAGAGTTTTTGTAGAGATTCTTTTGGGAATTTCTTCGGGGTTTCCATTGTGAATTGCTTCAGGTATTATCTCAGAAAATCTTCCAGGAATCTCGTTTAGAAAACCATTGAACTTTTTTCAGAAATTTCATAGGCAAATTTGCAAGTGATTGGTAAGAGGTAAACCATAGGGATTTCTTACAGAGCATCCTTCCAGATTTTCTTTTAAATAGGAGTCCAATGAAAGCTATTTTTGAGTAATTTTTCCAGGGATTCCCTAAGAAATTTTGAAAGGGATTTGTTGGAGAATTCTTTCATAAATTCCTCCAGGAATTCATCCACTGATTTCATTGGCAATATATCCAGGTATTCCAATGAGAATTTCTTCATAGATTCTTTGATGATATTTTGGGAACATAATTCAATTTTTTTTGGGAATTCTTTCACGAATTCTATTAGAAGTTTCTTCAAGGAGTTCATGTTAAATTCCTCGAGAACTTGATTTTAGAATGCATCCAAGGATTTTTTTAAATTATTTTGAGTGAGAATTTCAACATAAATACTTTGGGAGATTTCTCAAGAACGTTTCTAGAAGAATGCATTCAGAAAAACACTGAAACATCTTTTAAAACTCTTTCGGTAATTTTTCAGGGACTTCATCGAGCATTTCTTCGTTACTTCTAACAAATAAATACTTACTGGCTAGAAATAACTCACTTCTGCGCAACGAAAACATGCGCCGCCATGACTCTTCTGTGACAAGTGTGATACTTGGGTACCGTAGAGGAATTCCCTGGAAAAACCTGGAGGGGTTTGTCCAAAAAATGCTGGAAGAACTCCTGGGGAATTTATAGAAATGTTCCGTTTGGTTCTTGGAAGTATTCCTGGGGAAGCAATGGAGGTATTCCCGGGGCTCCTGTATGAATTTACAAGGAACTCATAGAGGAATTCTCGTGGAACTCCTGAACGACTTCCCGGGGTACTTCTGGAAGAAGTTCTGTGTAGATTCTGAAGAAATTTCCAGGGTTATTATGGAGGAATTTCCGGTAAACTCTTATGAATTCTTGGGGAACTGCTTGAGACAATTTTATAACTGAAGGAGGAAACCCAGAAAGAGCTTCTGGAAGAATCTCAAAAGGAACTGTTGCAGAAATCCCTAAAGAAACGACTTGAGGAGCTCCTGAGGGAACTACAGGAAGAATTTCGGTAACATAATAAAAAAACTAGGGCATTCCAAGAAGAAACTATTTAAGGAATTGCACAAGGATGAATCCCACAATTGTCTTAAGACACTTCTGTAGGAATTGTCAATTTTATTATTCTTCACGATGCTGCACGTTTCATTAAAATGGTGTCAGTTAAATAAATGTCAAAATTACTTGTGCGCTCTACTTGGGAACAGAAAACTTACCATAAAATGTTGCGTTAGGTGGCACCAGTAGGCGCGTGATTTCTGGGTACGCTCGGTAACAAATCAATAACTTTTTCCACAAGCATCCAATTGTCTTGCGCTCTTCGAAGGAAAGTTTCATAAACGATTTTTCTTCAAGAAGCGTTGATTGATTTGAATTAAGAAGACAAGGGGCGACCTCTGGGATTTTTTATCTGAAAGTGTAGCTTTTCCCATAGTAAATCCTATGAAAACTTTGAACCACTTGCGCTAAATTATAGTTTCACCGATTGCGCTGAAATTTTGCACAGTGCATATGGCACCTAAATAAAATCAAAAAAGTCGACTGGAGCGAGAGTTTGATGTATGTCCCACACTAATCCACGCCTTTACAGCTGTGGCTATATGGGCCCGTCTGCTGAAAATGTCTCTTGTTCCACTCTGCCCATCATCCATCCACAGCAGACGCCACCAACTATCATGATTCCCATCACACAGTGTGTGGTGTCTTTTCTCGGTTTGGTCCTTCACACATGCAGATAAGGTTTTGCTTCCCACATTTATTCCCCTATTCAGTGCAGGAAAAGCACATTGCCCCGACGACGACGACGACGACGACGGCGGCCGGTGTGGCGTGACTCCGATTCCAGCGTACGGCGGAACGTGCCACAACCAGAGCCCCCGAAGTGCAAGATTTCTTCAGGTATGGGACTCAGGAGATTTTTTCTTGGCTGCAGCATTCGTCGCTCGCTAGACAAATACAGCAATGGCAGAGCCCCGTCGCGCGTCCGTAATCAAATACTGGTGTCAGTGTGGTGCAACCGCATGCCGAGGATCTCTGGCTACGGCGTGGCGCGGCGACCCGCTGCTGTTGCTTTGTTGTGCGAGATTCTAGTCGGATTTCTCGGGTTCATCGGAATCGCGAGACAGATTTTTTTTTGAGTCGATACTCGCGTCGGTCATGTGCGCTTTGTTTGAACTGCTACAACAAACGGGACAATGTTTTGTAGGAGGCAGATGGCTGTTTAGGGAAACATGTACGCCCCCTTTTTGCTTGAGCAATATCGGTTTTATGGTGTAATCAGCTGTTGATTATTGAGCTCCCGAGGGAATGGGGAATCAAAGTTCGTTCGAAACAGACTTTTTGTCGGTTTTCGTAATCGGAAATGATGAACGACTTTTTACGTCATCAATAACCTGTTGCCTTTGCAGTCAGCCAGCACTAGCGACAGTGTGTGACCCCTTTTCTGGAAAGCATGTGTTGTTTACCTGGTGGTCATAAATGAGATTGCGACGTATGGCGACGCGACGCAAGAGCTCTCGTTTGGAGTTGAGTTGTCTGCAATGTGCCAGGAAAAGATAAGAGTTACTCAAATCGTGTGCCCGGTGAGCACCGGTTCAACGCGGTATTTTACGATATTTGAAGCAGTACTCTGCTGTTGTTATAGGCTGATCGACACATATGCAGCAAAATAAATGTTCAACGAAAAATAGTCGAAACACCTTTTACAGGCTTCGATTTTGACTCTGCAATTGTAAACTATGGATCACAAATCCGGAGACGGCGAGTTCGATTCCCGTTCCGGCCGGGAAAATTGTCTCGACTTCCTGGGCATAGTGTATCATTGTGCTTGTCTCACAACATACAAAGGCAAAAAAGCCCTTCAATTAATAACTGTGGAAGTGCTCAAAGATCACCATGTTGAAGGAAGACAGGCCAAGCTCCAATGGAAACGTAGAGCCACACATAAGAAGAAAAAGATGAAGAAGATGCAGGCATCTCGACCCCACAATCAAAAACTGAAATTCTTCCTTTCATTTCATTCCAACCGTACCGTTCCACAGAAAAACATTAAATGGCATTCCCATTCAACCTCCAATATAAATCTCCGCTGCTTGACATTTCAAGAGAGCGAAATGCTACAACCTGAGTTCCCTCACCTCATCCCATGTAGAGCGCATCAACCCCACCGGGAAAATTCTTATTTAAATAGACAGAATGAATGAAGTTTGTTCTTCCTACCTTTACCACCTTCGCCGCCATTACCACCTTGAACCGCGTCCCAGGTCGGAGCCGAAGTCAGCAGAGCGGCTTCAGGTGTCCACCACTCGTTTCCACTAATTAAAAACCAAATAAATCCACCTAGTGGTGATAGTGCCTTTCTCTTTATTTCTCTTTATTCTTTATTTAATTCAACGGACTTATTATGTCTAATTGAATATACTTATTCTAAACAAAAGTTTCAATTTACAACATTTCAAACACTTGATACAACAACATATCTAACATCTAACATATCTAACAAATCTAACATAACATACAACATTTCAAACACCGTTTACTACAATTTATCACAAATAAACACTATCTTTTGAAGCCACATACAGTTTCAAATATCATATAAATAAAACAACAAAAAGTCAACACAAACTCAGTATTCTATGCATAAAAGTTTTACAAATCACTTGGTTTCCATGTCGTTTGCCTTCTTTTAAATTCGCGAAATTTGACGTTTTTTGGCCAGGTGGAAGAAGCCATAGCGGCAGGTTTCCATTTACGGCTCAATACAACCTTGAAGGAAATGTAATCCAAGTTACTGCAGTCGATCCATCTAGGAACAAGCTTCCTAACGTTATTGCATTCAGCATAGCGGGCTCCCAAACATCGAGAAACCATCTGTTGCACATCCTCCTCAGTAACGTTACAGTCAATATTTGTCAGCATCAAAGCAAAGCTGTCATCTCGGTCATCTCCATTCAATGCATTGGTAAACCGTTCCGTTTGATTTGGTGACGACGACGTTTCACATTGAGAGCTAATTTCTCTTGATCCGCAATCCATCTGCAGCGATGAAATCGGAGTAGAGTATCGTATCGCATTATCTGGTGGACTTGCGATATTCGCAGAAAGGGTGGTCATTATCGCTTCGACTTTGGCTTTCAGTACTTCGACGTCAGGGTGCAGATCACATTCAGGCGCACGAGAGATTTGAGTTTGAGGTGGTGTTTTTTTGTGCGTCTCTCTCCATTGCAGGAACTCATCGAAGCACTCATCACATAGCCAAAAACTGTTTCGCTTTGGTGGTGACACAGCAGGCAGATCGTCTATTTCAACTCCAACACAAGTAGCATGGAACACTCTACCACACATTCCATTGCAATACACAAATGGCTGGGCGTTCGTTTCAACCAGCTGTAGGCACTTTCCGCAATCCATGGTGAATTCGATGACTGTTCTTAGATTATTTTTAGCAGGCACGTTGATCGATTTAGTGTATCAATAGAGAAAGCAGGTACAGCACAAGTGATGTCGTTTCCACAAAAGTAGTTGAATATTTTAAAAACAGTATCAACACATAATAGCAAGAATTCGATGAGCAGGATAAGATAGCAACCGGCCACGACAACATCTACTACTCGTCGAACATGTTCTCACAATCTTTCTGGCAACGTAAGTCAAAGTGTTTCTGAATCCGAATATTTTTATAGAAAAGCAAGCATTTTATCAAAGACATCTTTCAATTGACTTAAAACTTATTGATTGCACATAGTCCGACGTTATGTTAAACGTATAAGCAGGGCTGAAAAATATCAGACTTCTCAGTTGACTGCTTGAGCACTTTGTTGAGCACCTTCATTAACGCTGGAGGCTGGTCAATACGATACTAACAAGCTAAGCTATAACTCTTTAAACAATCACAGATCACAATTTTTTTTTCTGAACATTTGGGCTATATCTTATTGACCGTTGAAAACAAGAGCGATAGGGGGTACCCACAAGAGGTATGTGGGTTTAATTTGCAGGATTTCGTTCTCTTACACATATTTATCGCTTGCATTGATTTTATTTACTTTCGTAGAGGCGAATGAACCTAGGTTGAAAACCTCTATAATAAAAAAAAAAAACTTTCGTAGTGCCGGCGAAGCACCAAACGCTGGTTGTGCAACCCTACCGGTAGTCTGTAATGTGGTGTGAGCCTATTTTTTAGTTAACCGTTCCTCGGGTTATTCAAAAAGCCGTGATGTAATATGTTGCATGATACATTTGGTTATTTTCGATGCGGTACCGGAACAGGTTCCGGAGCACACCGGGTCTCCCAAATATAGTCTGAGACTATTTCATTGCTAACGTTCATTTGGTTACCCAAAAAAAAACACGATTTGATTTATCTCATGCATGGGTGGGTATAGATCACTTTTACATTAGACCACTTCCAGTGGGACACCCAGAACTGGTTTCGGGACAGTACCGGTTGTCTAAAATATGGTCTGAGGCTATGTTCTTAAATGTATTCAAAAAAGCTGCCTTTTGATGTACTGTCAAACACTTATATGTGCATTTCGCCAGTTCCGGCGAGACACTCGAAAGTGGTTCCGGTACACTACCGGTAGTCTTAAAGTGGCCTGAGACTTTTCTTGCTGACCGTTCTGCGCGTCATTGAAAAAAGCCAATATTTAATGCGCTGTGTGCATGCGTTTGGTTCCGTTCTATATTTGACCACTTCCGGCTAGGGGCGGGACAGCTCTAATATTGATTAGCGATATTAGCGGTATTAGGAAATATTGATCCCAAAGTCGAACCATATTGGAACAAAGTAAGCCACGCCGATTGAACCGAATTGACGGAATGACAACAGAAAGAAATGACAGAATGGTCGTTCTCTTGGTCGTTGCGCTTCATCGCAGTAATGTGGTATGTTATAAATCATCACTATAAAGCGGAAACCGATCCAACGTTGTTCTCTTATTTTGCTTCTCATATCAAGAGAACCAACTTGGGGCATATCGCCTGCGCATCGGTGCCCAAACTTGGCTGTCGCGACCCCCTAGCATGTAGTCACCTCGCATTTCGTAGATAAATTGAAGCGCCTGCAAGTGGCGTTCGGGAAGCTATGCGCTCGCACACATGATCATCAAACTGTAGTGTTACTATCCCTACGTGCATCTTTTACGCAAATTTTATTTGTTGAATATGTGTCCAGACCGTTTGATCTGTAGATCTGATATAAAACTAAAGTCACATCACCGGAGAAAATTTCTTTTCCAATATTCAATTAGCTTGACTTAAAAGTCTAGACCAAAGTGATATCGCACCGTCTTACACTCAATTTTCAAAATATTTATTGAACATTGAAGTTGCAATCGACAGTATTAATCGTTGTTCCATGAGTAATTCAATTGAGCCATTTTATTTGAAGTTCTCAAGCACTGCCACGGAAATTCTAAAATCGGGTCCCGATGATGTAGGTTGAAGTTTCAAGAATGTTTTTAAAGCTGAAATAATCAATAAAAATTAATGTTTTAGTCAAACAAATTGTAGAAAAAAAAGCATGAAACCGTATTTGCACTTTACGTCTTCGTGACAGTTGGTTGTTGCATGAAAAGTCATGACATACTTCCGAAAAAGTATTTCGATGGACGGTGAAGATTAGGACATTAATATTTATTAGGCAGTATTACAGCTGGTATTAGAAGCTGTCCCGCCCCTAGACTTCCGGCGGAGCACCTGGAACCGGTTTCGGCACAGTATTGGTTTTCCAAAGTGTGGTCTATGATTGTTTTTCTTGTTAATCGTTCATCAGGTTACCAAAACAGCTATTTATGGGGTTTGTTCTCCTTTACATTTGACCACTTCCGATGGGGCACCCTTAATCGGTGAGGAATACTACCGGTTGTTCCAAATATGGCCGGAAACTTTTTTTTTGCCATATCAAGATACCTAAAAATCCGCGATTTGATTTGTCGCAAGGGTTTGGTTCACTTTTTTGTTTGGCCATTTCCGGCGGGACACCCGGAACCGGTTCCGGATCACTACCGGTTCAGATACATATGGTCTGAGAATATTTTCCCGCTGACTGTTCTTCAGGATATCAAAAAAGCCACTATTTGATATGTCGCATGTATGGGTTTGGTTAACTTTTAAACTTGGCCACCTCTGGCGGGACATCTGGAACCGGTTCCGGAACACTATTGGTTTCTATATGTTCTGAGAATGCTTTCCTGCATACTGTTCATCAGGTTATCGAAAAAGCCGCGGTTTGATATGTCGCATGCGTGGTTTTAGTTCAATTTTATATTTGGCCACTTCCGGCGGGACACCCAGAACCGGTTCTGGAACTCTACCGGTTCAAATATGGTCTGAGAATATTTTCCTGCTTACCTTTCATCAGGATGTCAAAAAAGCCACTATTTGATATGTCGCATTCATGGGTTTGGTTAACTTTTATACTTGGCCACCTCTAGCGGGACATCTGGAACCGGTTCCGGAATACTACCGGTTCCGATATGGTCTGAGAATGTATTCCTTCTTACTGTTCATCAGGGTATCGAAAAAGCTGCGGTTTGATATGTCGCATGCATGGGTTTGGTTCACTTTTATATTTGGCCACTTTTGGCGGGACACCCGGAACCGGTTCCGGAACACTACCGGTTCAGATATGGTCTGAGACTATTTTCCTGCTTACCGTTCATCAGGTTATCGAAAATCCCGTGGTTTGATGTGTCGCATGCATGTGTTAAATGCATTTTCATATCTGGCCCCTTCCTGTGGTACCGGTCCGGAACACCTAAATGGCCATAACTCCGGAACGGCTGGACCGATCCAAATCATTTTCAATAGGAAACAATGGGACCAGATTCCCCATCGAATGAACCGTCGGTCATTAAAATCGATTGAGGTTTACTGCCAAAAAGTGATGTGAGTTTTTTTGTACACACACATACACACATACACACACACATACATACACACACACATACATACACACAGACATCACCTCAATTCGTCGAGCTGAGTTGATTGGTATATGTGACTCGACCCTCCGGGCCTTCTATCGAAAAGTCATTTTTGGAGTGAACATATAGCCTTTCCAGTACACTTAGTGTACGAGAAAGGCAAAAAGAGGTATAGTCCAAACTCGACAAACGAAGGGCGGAAGACTTGATTGTAGTGGTGGAGCACGCGGGACGGGGCAGGGAAGCCCCTCATCGTCCTTCTCATCTCACTTATAAGGGAGGAAAAGTGGGTAAGGCTGCTGCGCTGCAGTAGCTTCCACGGAGACTGCAGCCAGCCGTTATCCTGTTCCTACCACCGAATCACCGCCGCCGCCAATCCTAATTAATATTTCATAAGGCGCTAATGAAAAAGTACTTCGAAGGAGTCCAAAAAAAAATCATCACTTTATTGTATCCTTCGTTCGTTGATTTATATCTGTTTCCGCGTCGCGTCGTCCTATGGCGAGGAGTGAATTTATGGGAAAGCTGTGTGGAGATAGCCATCCCGCACAACTGCTCTGAATTAAGTTTGACGCTGTGTGTCGTTAATAACGACTAGTTCTGGTGATGGTGTGCACAAATCCACAATAATTGTTTTATTTCCTTTATGAACAGTGGTAAAGTGAGTGACTTATATATGGAATATTGGTGTAAGTTGGAAAGCCACAAGAAAATACTCGGATCATTACCAACCCCCATTCTTGACCTCTTAATTTAATTAACAGTTCTTATCCACTGGGGTACTACGAGAGCGATTACAACTGACAGCTGCACTTACAGTTTGTACAGCGCCTATATTTATTCTTTTCTACCATATCGAACTGATCTACGTGCTACTTTCACTTTTATACTCTGTCCATGGTAGAATGATGAGCACAAGGATGTTAATGTGTAGCTGCTGCTCCTTTTTCAGTCCGATTGTGGGTCGTCCATCATGAGTTGGCGTTCGCCGATTTCCAAAGTTTCCGGATCCGTTAGAGTTACAGGCTCAGAAGAGGGTCAGGTGTCAGCCACTCTCGGGGAGAAGACCAAGGTAACAATTTGATGCTGTACAAACGTTTCTCCAACTATTTTAAATCAGCCTTCATTTGAACAAAAGTTGAACACAAGAGGTACGATCCTTTATTCAGCTCCTAAACATCTAATTTTTGTGATTTTATTCAACCTTTATTTGAGGTTCATTGGAAGGCTGACCTTTATATGCGCTTAATCAGCAATCAATTAGATTTATTAATTGTTTAAAAAATAAAATAAAAACACTTTCGTGAGCCTATTTTTCCATTAGCTGCGTCTATTTCCAGAAGATATGTTTAGGAATGTATAAATTAATCTGTGATAAAACTGGGAGTTGAAGTCGGACCTCCTGATTTACAGCCACTCACTTTAGCACCTACACCACACACAATTGTATATCATAGAAAACAAGATCATTACTTGATTTGTCTAAAAAGTCAAGAATATAAGTTGAACTAAGTCTTTATTGAGGCTGAAAAAGCGATGTGGATTTCACTAAAACCATGCTTGGGTCAGCTGTCAGCAATTATTTGATCAAAGATTGAACAACAGATGATTAATTCTGCTTCTGTTGGTGTATGTTTTAAAGCTGGTTACCCAGGTGAATAATATTCTATTCAACTTGATATTCAGCCATCTATGTATTGCTCACCACGAGTTCCGGAAGAAGTAGACTTTTGTCTGTATTAAAATCAGCAGCATACAGGGGATACTCAAAATAACTGGGACAGGTAAAATCAACTAGTTGTGTATCAGTGGTCCAATTTTGGAAAAGGCCGGGCTATTTTACACGAAGTTAGAAATATTCTAGAAAAGGGTATAATTATCCGATATCCAACTTTGGACTGTTCTATCTCCGGATTCAATAAACCGAATGCAATGAAATTTTGATCATTTATTTATCATTAGGAAAAAAAGTTATAGCGATTTCATTTATTCTATGTTTTTTTTAGTAAATTTATCTATTTTTCATATGCATCCCATTACTTTTTCAATTTATGCCGACCATTTGGTTGCTTTCGTCCGAAACATAAATACAGTGATAAACATTCGTTTAGCCGAGAACAAAAAAAAGTGTCAGGAAACTCATACAAAAGATTTTTTGATAAAACTTTTTTATCGTAGTAATAGTATAACTAGTACAGTTTAATAAAAATGTGATACATTAAACTTACATATAAACTGAAACAAAACCGAGGGTAAAAACCCTTCAAATTTCATTTTTTGCCTAGACATTCGTTTAGCCGAGGTAAATGAAAAATTGGTTTTCAATAGATTTTTTGCAATTTCGTGAGTATATTTCGAGAATATACTCCAAGGCATTTAGTTAATGACGTGTTAGCAAGATATTTGACCTTGAAAGTTTATTTATTTGTGAAATTCGGAGAAATATTATAAAAAAATGTCCCGATAAGGAGAAGCGACGATAAACAAATTTATTTAAGAAAAGTGATTTCTGTAAACACTCAAACGTAAGCTAGATTAGCAGTTTTGAAAATATGGCACAGAATTATTGTCAGAAATGTTCAAATTATTGCATAAAATGTCATGAAAAAAATAAGTATATTGGTTTTTGGTTGGTTAAACTTTAAAATGGGATTGATAAAAGCTAAAATAAATAGTTCTGCATTGAAATAAATACGTGCCCTAATGTCTGTGGAGTATACCTGTTTGATACTACCATTACTAAATGAGTTAGAAGACTGCAAAGTGAAAGAACTGCAAGAAGTGTCAGATTTTGTGTACTCTGTTTATTCAAAAGCAGATACTCATACAAAAATGCAAGAAAATGGTTAAATAATTGGCTTATTTCATTCAATCTGAAGAAATATATTATAAATGAGTCTTAATTGTGAACCACATTCATTTTTAACATGATTTATTTGAAAAGAATGTCTAAATTATGAAACAAGTAGTTCATGCTAGAAATTTGAATACTTTCGGTGCCATTTCTCGAATTATGAGCCGTCCAATGTTTATTATTTCAGCCAGAATACAGTCAAGATGATATTGGGAGCTTTTATAAGACGTAATAGTAGTAAACGCTGTGATTTATGCAAGTGAAACCATCATATTTCATCAAAACAATACTTAAATACGTGATTTTTTGATGGTTTGTATTATTTTTTTCTGTTAAAAACGTTGTTTTTCGCAAAATTTCAACCTGCTTTGGTCATGAAACTTTCATTAGATTCTTTTGAAACACTTCCGATAAAAATAACTACATCAAATCTCAATTGAAAAACATTTAAAATATTATGACATATTTATATGAGATGCATGCAAAACTAATATGGCATCACTTCCAAAAACGATCTAATTCATGATTTACAAGTCGATCTATAATGCAGATCACCATACAAAATGACTTTGTTGGATATTTTTCGAAATTTGATAGTTTTTTATTATGGAATTCTAAAAATTGTACAATTCGGCTAAACGAATGTCTAGGCAAAAAATGACATTTGAAGGGTTTTTACCCTCGTTTTTGTTGCAGTGTATATGTAAGTGTGATGTATCACATTTTTATAAAACAGTACTAGATATACTATCACTACGATAAAAAAGTTTTATCATAAAATCTTTTGTATGAGTTTCCTGGCACTTTTTTGATTTTTTTTAGCATCGGCTAAACGAATGTCTATCACTGTATATTCAAGTTAATTAGAGGGAATTTAAATGAACTATAATTAGGTACTATGTCGAATTTTGAAACGATGATGACATTTTGGATAAATTGGTGTTATATTAGAAAAATAATCTAATCGTTATAATTTTCTTTCGTGTGAAGAATTTTAATTTTAGTCAAAAGTTTTTAATAGCTTATTATATTAGTCATAAATTATCAAAATTTCATTGCATTCGGTTTGTTGAATCCGGAGATATAATAGCTCAAAGTTGGATATCGCATAATTATACCTTTTTCTAGAACCTTATCAACTTCGTGTAGAATAGCCCAATCTTTTCCAAAATTGGACCACTGATACACAACTAGTTGATGAACTTACAGTAAAAATTTGAGAATATTTGATGCCCTTTTCGAAAAATTATAGCTAATTGAACAGTTTTTGAAAAGTGAAAATTTTACCTGTCGCAGTTATTTTGAGTATCCCCTGTAGATTTGCCAAGTGTTTGCTTCGTTTGAGACCTTCTTAGATAGATTGGCGTTCTGCGCATAATTGTCCCATGTTGATAAGCTCACAACATGCAAACTACCCATTCGCTAGACTTCCTCAAAACTTTCTAACAAACTTATTTTAGGATTTCTAATGACTTCCTCACCGAGATTTGTAATATATTCCTGATATTTTTGCTAGATTTTTTTTATTATTATTAGCTTTATTTACGAAGCTTTCAGCCCTAGGGGGCTGTCCATAAACCACGTGGTCATGAGGGAGGGGGGGGGGGGGTTCGGCCAATGACCATTTTGTATGGACAAATAAAAATTTTTGTATGGACAAATGACCACGCGGGGGGGGGGGGGGGATTGTAAAGTCCCAAAAAAATGACCACGTGGTTTATGGACAGCCCCTAGGCTGGTTCATCTCGGATTTTGGTAGATGGCTTATCTTGTCGTGTACCCGGCTGATTGAATTCCAAAATTTGTAGCAAATTCCATGCAAAGGTCTTTGGCAGATCACTGACAAGATGTGTGATAAATTATTTCCAGTGCTATCATGGTCAAATCAGAGCTAGTTAGTCTAGATCCCCCGATTTCAGTGCTCTGGACATTCCCATGTATGAATTGCTGGTGGAATCTCTGAAGGGATCGCTTGAGCAATTCCTGAAGGAACTACTGGAACAACTTGTGAACGAATCCATGGAACAAGTGTTGAAGACATCCCTGCTAAAATTTCTGAAATAATTCTGGGAATATAGAAGAAATCTTTAAAGACATAAACAAAAGTATCACTGAAGTAATCAAAGAAGGAAATTTAAAAAAAAAATCTGAAAAATATTCTTAATAAATTTCTGAAAAAATACAGGAATGTTTCAAGAATCGATAGATGGATTTTCTTAAGAAATTCCAGGAGGAATACCTGAAGAAACACCTGAAAACATAATAAAAATCCTAATTATTTTTTTTTTAAGAATTCTTGGAGGAACGCTTGAAGGAAATCCTGGAGAAATTTTTGAGAAACTACACAGAGGAATACCCGGCACAATTTCAGATGAAATCTTTGTTTGAATTTCTGCAGGAATCTCTGCAAGAATGTCTTCCAGCTTTTCCGTAAAAATCCTTTAAAAAAATTTCTGAAAGTATCCTTGGGAGGAATTTCCAAGACTTTCTTAAGAAATCCTTAGAGCAACTTCTGGAAGAGAAATATCTTGAAGGAATATCTAAACGAATGTAAATAAATCATGGGAATTTGTTAATACCCTCTTGTAGAATGTCTGAAGAAATTTTCGGAAAAAAATCTCAAGAAAGCTTCTGCGAAAATTTTGAAAGAGTTCTAAATTTCTGATTCTTAATGTATCTGTAAATCATTTTCTTAAAGATAAATCCATGGAGTATTTTTAAGAAAGTTAATGGACGGTTTTCTAGATGAATGTTTTGAAAATTTTGTTGAGAAACCTCTATGAAAAAAATCTACAGATATTTGTAGATGAATTTATAGAACTTTTGAAAGGGACTCCTGAAGTATTTTCTGCAGGAATTTTTGGAACATGGTTGGAAACTATCCGTGCAAGACATTCTTAAAGAGTACTTGAAAAAATGTCTGGAGGACATTCTGAAGTCTTAAGGAATCCCTAGAAGATTTTGTGAAAGAATTTCTGACTGTTTTTTTTTTTAGGATTCCCTGGATGATTATTCATGGTATACTCGCGAGGAGTTAGCAAAGGAACCCCTGTTAGATTTTTTTTTAAGAAAACCTGAGAGATATTTTCAGGAACTCGTGAAAGTTTTTTTTAAATTAATTCTTGGATGGATTTCAGCAAGTGTCCATGAAAAAATAATAGATAAATCTGTGACAATTTCTTCAAAGTAAACTTTTAAGAAGTTTGAAAAGAAATCTTTGTAGTAACATCTGGAGATGGTTGTGATGAAATTATTAATCGAATTTACAATAAAAGCCATGGAAGACTTCCTGTAAGAACCCCCCGAAGAATTTGAATTATTTTTTGGAAAAAAAACCTACAAAAGTTCCAAAAAATAGGGCAAATCTCTGGAGAATTTTCTAAAAAAAATCCCTGGAGGAGTATCTGCAGAAACTTTCTTACACAACTCTTTGTGAAACTTCTGGAGGAATCCCAAGTGGAATTTCTGGAAGAATTGAAAGATTATTTGGGAATTGTAAAAATTCTTGGAAGAATATCCAAAGTAATTCAAACATTTTCTGAAAAACTCTGGAATAGTTTTTGAGGGCATCCCTGAATAATTTTTGGGAGGGATCTCTACAGAAATTTCTAAATAAATGTCTAAAGATATTGCTGAAGGAACTTCTGAACGAATTTTTGAAATTTCCCTGTGGCATTTCTGTTCAATTTTATGGATATATTTTTTTTGAAAAATGGAGTAATTTCCGAAGTGAATCATGTAAGATGTTTCGAACGAATTCTTTGAGGAGTTTGTAAAATTGGAGGAATTCCTAAACAATTTTTTGATGAAAATTCATCTGTGGAAGATCTTTTTAAAAGAATCCGTGAGGCAATTTTAAGCCGAATATCTGGACAAATTTCCGATTTTTTTAGAAATAGTTCTTCCCTTAAAGTTTTACCAAAAACAACTCCGGAAATGTTCAAAGGGCATAGAACTAGAAAAAAAACTAAATAGAATCAAACATATGACATATGTCAAACTCAAATTTCCCTGATTGACTACAAAATTCCCCTGAGAATGTCAGGACTTTTCCAGACGAAATGAAATTTCCAGATGAAATGAAAGTTTCAGACACCGGCAATAGTAAGCGAGTTAGTGAGTGAGGGAATTGGTGTGATGATCAATGCGTGAAGTTAACCTATAAGGTCCATCAAAAATTTGGTTCAATTCTATATAGTCTAAGCGGGACCAGCTTGCAGTTTATATGGGAAAAATTGTCCAAATATATGCAGAAAAGACAAGTTCTACAAATTTGCCGATAAAGTTGTAAGCGTTCAAAACAGCGCGCCACCTAGCGGCAAAAATCTAAATCTAGACTTTAATCTATGTATTCGGCCATTTCTTCCACAAAAACTTCAAGCTTGTTGGTTAATTTCTACACAGATAAAAATATTGATATTTACACGTCATGTAAGCTTCATTTTAGTCATGTAAACTTATTGTTATGATGGTTTACATGATATATCATGTAAATTTGTGTTATATGTCATGTAAACACTCAGAGTCAAGCTGAATTACATGACATATAATGGAAGTTTACATGATGTTTTATGACTTTTACATGCTATGTCATGTAAACTTCTGTGATATCCCACGCTCCAATTATGTGCATCATATGTCACAGAATTTTACACTCTTTTTTCGATCTGTGTAGAGGTTTGAAATAGATTTCCGACGGTTTCGGTGGTTTTTGAGTGTGATGGTTAAGGTACATACCTCTCACGCTCACAATCTGGAAACGTATCCCTCAGGGCGCCTCAGGGTGTTTCAGGAACGAATCAGAGGATTTCAGGAGAATCGAGAGATTTCAGAAGTGTTTCAAAGGCATTTCAGGTGTCTCGAGAGCTTCAAAGGGTCTCCTCCATGGCATTTCAGGCACGATTCAGGGGCTCTCGTGGGGTTTCAAGGGGCTTCAGAAGGGCATGTAGAGTGGTATCAGGGTGTTTTCGAGGGGCCCCAGGGGGATTCAGGGTGCTTTCAGGAGCGTCTGAGTCGCACTAAGTTTTAGGGATTTCAGGGATGTTTCAGGGGGTGTCAGGAGCGTTCCAGAGGGTCTCATGGGTTTCTAGGGGTGATAGAGCGCGATTTGAGGTGTTTACATGGGCGTTCTAGGCGGCTCAGTGGATTCAACGGGGGTTTCAGGGGTGTTTAGTGGATCTCAGGGAGGTTTTGGGTGTCAAAAGGCGCTTTATAGTTCTTCATGGGTGTTCCACGAGGTTCTATGGAGTTATGTAGGCTTTTCCAATTGATCTACAATGTACAGGGGATAGACAAATTTATCGAGACAGGCAAAATCTTCAAAAAATGGTCAAATAGCTGTAACTTTTCGAAAACTGCATAAAAATAAAAATTTTACTGTAAGCTGTTCAGCTTCAATGGTCCAATTTTGGGAAAGATTGGGGTTTGAATTGTTAAATCTCGGGATTCAATGAACCAAATGCAATGAAGTTATGAGCGTTCATAACTTATTTGATTAGTTTTGAAAAACTTTTGACATAACCTGAAATTGCTAACTAAAATTGTGTAATTGGTTCTGATATTTAATATTTTTTTAAACAAATCCTCAAATTTTTCATTTAACTAAACGAGTGTTAGAAAAGTTTCCTTTTTCTTTCTATTTTACAGCCAACAAACTATTCATGAATTGGTTGGCATCTAAGCTAAAAGAGAGATGGATTTGTGAAAAAGGAGTGTTCATTGTGTGAGCTCGCAGTCAGTTTGACTTTCTATTCCGGAGAATCGTTCTGTGGCCAGGTTGGTTAAAGCGTCGGTCTACCGAAAACGGAGTCATGGGATCGAATCCCACCGGAGCCCTTTTTTTTCGCAAACTCATCACTGAATTTGGCAATTAGCAACATACTGTGCCTTCTAATAGCAAGTTTTTCTGTATGTTTCAGACATACCAGCAAATCTGGTATAAGCTAGAAAAGGACAATATATCTTATTGTTCTATTGAAACTTCATGAAATTTGCTAAGAAATTTAACCTGCCAGGGCAAAACAAATTGTTCTGTTTATGGAGCATCATCTAGCCCCAATGTACGTTACATTAGGTACTGAATCACCGGATGCCTTCTTCTTATCCTAATTATCACCCTTATTGGACGCGCAGTTGGTTTATGTATCTCTAGGACACCGGACTTTGACACAAACCATCGTCATCCACTGTTCACCGTACTGTCGTAGCTAATTCCGTCCATCCAGCAGCACAAGGAAACCAACCAAAAGAAGTAATATTTTTCCAAAGCTTATATGTGTGTGTGTTTGGAACTGATCAGACAACGCTCTTGCTCCTTAGGACACAAGCCAGCGCACCATCAGGAATCAGTTATAATAACTACTATCGTTAATTAAAATTTATTGGTTTGCTATCCCCGGGGGGATTTTGGTCATCAGTTTTTCCTCCACTCTAGTAGTCGTCGTCGTCGTCGTCGTCATGTGTCTTGAATCTTACGAGCGCAAGGAAAATCGCGTGTACGAGTACCCTTGGTGGTGCTGGTGGAAAATGTGCTGCCTCATTGTGGGAGATGGTCTGCAATAAAAGAGAAGATAGAAAACCAAAATTTAATAAATTATTGAATGTTTTTTCATTTCGCTTGAACTAAGTGCTTTTTCAGGATATTAAGGTTGATTCAATAAGATGAAAACAATGACTCTATGATAGTCGGAACGAATTGTCTGAACCAGACGGTATCCATCATTTTGAAGAATTGGAAGGTCCTTACGAAGAACCCACATGGGACCATAGTTTAATGCCAGAAATAAATTCAATCACAACGAGCGGGATTGTTCCATAATTTTATCGTTCCCCGAAGATTACCCACATCACAGCACACACTCAGCTTAGGTCCCGATCAGCCGCTGTCATCGCAAAACAAACCATTTGGATAAACGTTATTTTCCGATCCATCAGCAAATCACATCGCGAGTAATCGACGTTTGTACGGCTGAGTTGCGTGCGTTGTGGGTGGACTAGTGGGAATAGAAGGGTAGAGCATCAATTTCCCCACCCTATCGCCCTCGCATCGTGGCTAATCGAATTCCAATTTGTTACGCAAAAATAATGCATCCTGGGTACCCGGGTAGAGGTGAATGGCAAACCAAAAGCAAAAGAATAACAAATTTTATTGTCATAACTAATTTTACCATTTATGAGTTTTTCATGAAGAGCTTAAAACAACATATCAATAGCAAATTTTGATATCATATCAAAATATGTCATTTGATTGTCATTTATCAAATGATTTGAAAATTGGAAGAATAACTACTGAATATTTTATTTTGCTATCATAACTAATTTTGCAATTGGCGAGATATTGTTGATCTCTTACGAATTTGATGAACCATTGCAGTTTTGGTACTTATTAAGAACAACATAATGACAAACTTTGAATTTTGATTATTCCAGTAGTAATATTTGATATTTGTTTGCAATTGTATTCCATTCAGAAAACTTATAAGCTTTTTATTTTGTTATTGGAATGAACAACCTAATATACCCTTCTTTTGGTTGACAAGCGAATATCTAATTTTGTTATTGTTCTGTTTTCAATAACTCAATAATGATATGTTTTGCAATTTTCAACCTTAATTTTTTTTGTTCTTGGTTTGCCATTGTAATGCCAAAATTTGACATTCTTCAGTTATTTTGTCGAACAATGTCAGTTATTATTTTTGCCCTTTTGTCACTTATTTCAAACAAACCAATGGAAAATTTTACCATTCAGTAATTCTTTTTTAATGGCAAAACTTGCCATTGCTTTGTAATTCTCTTCTGCCCGGGTAGTCAGTCAGAGTCGGGGCTACAGGATGAGGAACAATCGCGTGCTCCATTAGTGTGTTGCAACAACAAAGTTTATCCCCGATGCACAGCTCTGAATGGGGACGGTGCATTGATTGGATGAATGACAGTGATTTTTTTTTGTGTGTCAGGGTATAACCTAAGCGCACGCAGGGGCTATGTTTCCTACGTAATTCATATTTGCATAAGTGACGTAAAAACGACAATTCGGGGGCTTACGCGATAGTTAAAACTCGAAAGTTTCAATATCCACAAACAATAATAAATGTGCTAAAACAAACAGACACCTGCATCATCAATTTGAAATTACGTCAGTAATTCCACTTATGGCTGCATTGTACCTTTAAAGATTCGTTGCCTGTCGACGATGGCAAAATTCAATTTCAATTACTGAATTTAATGACAGACTGCTATTTCGGTTTTCTCTTGTCAAATTGAATGTTGATACATTTGCAGTTTTCCCTTTGCATGACATGGATCGATAGAAAGACTAATACTACTAATATTAGTGAGCAAATGATGAGCATTTTCAGCTCTGCACAATGAGAACAATTTTTAATTTACTGAAAAAACTACCATCCTGATTCATTTAATTATCTGACAATCCAATGAAGCTTTATTGACGTGAAAGAAAACTGCATTGATGATGAGTTGCTACTTGATCTACAAATTCCAGAAAATTTAACGTTTAATCGGAGCGGCACCGCTCAAACGTCAGAATTTTCTGTGAGAGTGAGGCCAGCATAAATTCGTGCAAAAGTCCACAGCAGCGTCCGCTGTCATCGCTACAAACAAATAGACAGGCTGCGCGGCGTGTGTGGTAGGACGAGTCGAATGGGGTGGCAAAAGTCTACTTTATCCCATTTCACCTCACAAGCCGCACAGAATAAGCCTAAGAGAGCGTGGCTAAAACTAGAAAAAAGGCAAGAATCCAACTGTAGGAGAAGGTGGGGTAATATGCACCCCCTTTGCTGACAACGTTAGTTGATAACTAAGATTAAGATGATTTTATGGGTGCCGCGTTTTGGAAGACAGTTTATTGCTTTCACTAAGATACGCCAACTTTGGGCCTACATGATATCAAATTTACCGAATCGAATCAACTATTTTAAAAAGTAGTACGTAGAAAAACTGATGGGGATAAAACGCATCTTGAGGTGGGGCAAAACGTCCTCTGGCCATACGCGCCAACTTGGTCGAATTATTGGGGGTGGGGGGGGGTGTGGTTATGCAAAGCCTGCTTTTCCAGATTTTTTGTATGAGAAAAATTTAAAATCGTCGAATATTGGGGGGGGGGGGGCAACTCATGATGCAAAAAAGTTTTTTCTTTGTTTTTAACAGTGGGGGCTCGTGGCCTTGCCCCCCCCCCCTCGCACCCCTTAGATCCAGCACTGGCTATGCCCAAACACCGAGGAAGGCAAGGACATAACCCAGGAATTTCAATCTAGGACGCCTCCAAGCTGGAACAGGACCTTGTCGTTTCTACCAGTGAGGCCATCGCAGCACTTGAAGTAAACGCGACTACAAGATTCTAGCAAAACTTTAACATACTTATAACAAACCATGATATTTATAACATTGTGATAACATAATTTTTAACATCTTTGGTCCTTTAAAAATATAAGAACTTAATTCTACACAGAAACAAATATGTAATTAAAATTCAGCGAGAAATCATGCACATAAAGGGAATGCTAGAGTTATTGTATTTTTACATGAGATATAATGTAAAATTACATTACCATCGTGTAAATTTCCGCCAACCATCGCGTAAACCATCATGGACTCCAACCGGTTATGTGACTATTAGCGGAAATTTACACGATTGTAACGTAAATTTACATGATATCTCATGTAAATATGCACTAACTCTAGCATTCCCTTTATGTGCATGATTTCTCGTTGAATTTTACAAGAATATTTTTTTTTGTGTATCATATTACGTTATAAATGTTGTTTGATGAATCTTTGCAAAATAATTCAGTTTTTTTTTTCTTTAACATCCAGAAAATAATTTACACAATTGTATCAAAACATGACAGAAACTAGTTTAATTGGAGCTAAAATTTTTGTAATATTTTGTTAGAAATTTGATCTCGTTATAACAAATTTGGTTTTTATTTAGATTAACCGTGATGCATTTTGTCACATTTTTAGTTATTTTAATATCATCTTGCCCATATGTATAGCCGAGGCGGTAAACGCACGGGTATTCTGCATGACCATGCTGAGGGTGACGGGTTCGATTCCCGGTCGGTCCAGGATCTTTTCGTAAAGGAAATTTCCTTGACTTCCTTGGGCATAGAGTATCTTCGTGCCTGCCACACGATATACACATGCAAAATGGTCATTGGCAGAGGAAGCTCTCAGTTAAAAACTGTGGAAGTGCTCATTGAACACTAAGCTGAGAAGCAGGCTTTGTCCCAGTGAGGACGTTACGCCAAGAAGAGGAGAGGAGGAACATCATCTTGCATCAAGTTCATCCGCCATTCCATAGAGAAAACGATATACACCAGATTCTTTTTTTGCACGGGTCGTTTTTTTCTGCTGTAACTCAGTCAATTTTGAACCAATTGACTTGATTTTTTGAACACGGGTAGTACTAATGGTGCCTACATGTGGACAAAATTTCATGAGAATCGGTTCAAAATTGACTGAGTTATAGGAAAAACTAGACCCGTGCAAAAAAAGGAATCGGGAGTAATGCAACTCCGATTGTCGTGAAACTAAGTGGATTTGTAGTTCATCGAAAATAATTCGACATGTATTTTTTTTATTTCGTCATTAGGGTGACCAATTTTCAGATAGGGTGGTCCTAATAATCAAGGTTTTCAAAAACTAATCATTTTAAAATAATCATAACTTTTGAACCAGTTGACCGATTTTGAATTTCTTTTTTTGTTTGGAAGCTATGGAATTGTAGTTTTGAAAAAAAAATACGTGGAAGGGGCCAAATTGTGTTATCAAAAAATTCAGTAAACTTTGCCTGATATTGTAAATCCTCATAAAACTATACTTTGTAATGCTTTTTGAGTGAATCCTGATCAAAATATAATCAAATTTAAAAAAATTGTTTTGTATGGGAAAATTTGGCCTATTATTTTCAAAAAATCATATCTCAAAAACAGAAAAACATACATTTCTGATTTTTTAATATATTACGCCAGACTTCTTGAATTTTCAGGTTAAAATATTAAGCCAGGGTACCCTTTGGTCCCGAAACCATAATAACTTAAAAAAATTCTAAAATAATTGCTTTTTTGCATTTAAACGCAATTTAGCCCTTTAATCGCATTTTTACACAAATTAGCCCCAAAACTACAATTCAATAGCTTTCAAACAAAAAAAAAAACCTTAAATTCGGTCAACTGGTTCAAAAGCTATGATTTTTTGAAAAAAAAAAAGTCTTTCAAAACCTTGGTTTTTGGGACCACTCTATCTGAAAATTGATCACCTTAATGACGAAATAAAAAAATAAAGATCTTATTATTTATGTTATGTTTTTATTATGCCTTTCTTTCCAGAAAAAAAATGACCACGTGGTTTATGAACAGCCCCCTACTAGGTAGGGCAGTGCTATCGGCCAATTGCAGACGACACGAATCACGCATTTAAAATTTCCTGTTGAGCTTCCGTGAGGTTCTGGAAACTTGTTGAACTCCTCTGCTGTTGAAATTTTTATGTTTATTCAAAATCAATATCTTAAATTGATACATTTCGTAAATTGATTGTTTGTTTCTATTATTATGTAAACTTATAATATTTTGTCCATATTTTTGACGTTTTGGCCAAGATACAAAAAGTTATATTGGATCTTCCCGTAGCAAATCTTCAAGACTTGGAAAACATTTAAAAGTGACCGAAATTTGTATTTTTTCTAGTATTTTTTCCTCCAAAATTTATTAATTGCATATTATGCGTACTTCCATAAAACCGGAATTTGAAGCAATTTTCAAAGATTCTCATGCATTGTATTATTAACAAAAGTAACTTTTTGGCCATCAGTTCTCCATCTTGACCGATAGTGCAACAAACTACATAAGGTACACCGGGGCAAGTTGAAACAGCGGGTTAACATGATGTTATTCAATGATAGTAAACAGTTTGAATGCCATAACACATAGTTTTTGATTCAAGCAATCTTTTAGCGAAAGAAAAATTTAGAAATAGTATTGAAATCTAAATTTCGTGTTTCATCTTGCCCCACCCGTGTCAACTTGCCCCGGTGTACCTTATATGATAATTGCATTTTATTGGCTTTTCTCGGTGAACTTAATACTACTCAAAGAAGGAGGGAGTAACGAAAGTAATAAAAAAAACTCCCTCCATCTTTGAGTAGTATTAGGTTCACCGAGAAAAGCCAATAAAATTCAAATACCACAAAGTTAGCAATTTTTTATGGGTAGCCCACACTTATATGAAAAACAAAATAAATGAAAAATGCCAAGTCTTACCTTTTGAATTGGTTATTTTGGACTCCTAGAAGCTACGTTCAAAATTTGAGCAAAATCGATTAAGCTCAACAAGCTTGAAATTTATATGGGAAAACGTGGCCAAATGTATGCAAAAATCTTAAGGTTTCGATTTATACCGCTAGGTGGCGCTGTAAGTGATTAATGATAGAACCCTTTGGTATTATAGTAGGAGACTATATACCGAACAACTTCGTCGAAGATCGCAAAGTGTTCCGACGTCTGTGAGAAAAGTTATGCCCTAGGCAAAGCGAGGCGAAGTACAGTCAGGTTTTTTTTACGCGGTTTTTTTTACGCGGTTTTCATTTACGAGGTTTTTTTACGCGGATTTTTGAATTAACGCGGTTTTTTTTACGCGGATTTTTGAATTAACGCGGTTTATTTTTACGCGGATTTTTGAATTAACGCGGTTTATTTTTACGCGGTTTTTTGAATTAACGCAGTTTTCATTTACGTGGATTTTTAATTTTAAGCCGGAATTTTTCCTAGCATTATTATAGAGTTTTTTCTACATATTTCTGTAGTTTTGGTGCTTAACAGCATTAAAAAGGTAGAATATGATGCAGATTAATTTTCTGGATATCCAAGGACATCCGATCTGTTCTGAGTTTAGATCCCAAAGTCTACGTCTGTAACGGTAACTTCTTGCATTATACAAAGCAACGATTTGTAATCTATAAAGCCCAGTAAGTCATTTGAAAGTTCAATAGACAGTTTCAGATCAGCCGGGATATCCTAGGTCATCCAAACTATTCTGGAGTTTAGATCAGGGTTCCTGATTTCCACTTTTCATCTTCTTCCCCATTCAAAGACAGTCAGCAGCGAACGGTTGTCGCTTGAGTTCGTGTGTGTGCTTGTCAGCGACGACAGCAAACTCCGGCGAACGGTAGGAAGCCACACTTGGAAATTATTCATACGTCCACATTCGCATCGCAAGCGAATGCGATTCGTGAGTGATGCGATTGATATTGTGCATACGAATTATTGATGTTTTCGAATTATTTTCTTTGCTAATCTAGCATTTCAGCGACAATACAGTAAAAATGTATGCATTACATGCAGAAATTCTCTTCTACTTATGATAATAGCCGCTTCGATCGCTCACCAGTATTCTTCACCATTCGCCATTCATTCATTCGCTTGCGATCCAAACTGCGACGAATGGCAACGAATATTCATATCAAGCAGATGGCTCATCGCTTCCCACTGGTGATGGGGTTGCGTGTTTGATCACGACGATCCGTTTGCTGCATCTTTCTCGATTCGCTTCAGCAAAGAGGAGTGAATATGAATGGAGTGAGGCGAATATACCGATCCTTGGTTTAGATCCTAAAGTCTACGGGTGCAGCGGTAGCTTCTTGCATCACACAAATCAACGATTTGTAATCTATTATGCCCAGTAAGTCTTTTGAAAGTTCAATAGACAGTTTCAGATCAGTCGGGATATCCTAGGTCATCCAAACTGTTCTGGAGTTTAGATCCCATATTCTACGGGTGCAGCGGTAACTTCTTGCATTATACAAAGCAACGATTTGTAATCTATTAAGCCCAGTAAGTCTTTTGAAAGTTCAATAGACAGTTTCAGATCAGTCGGGATATCCTAGGTCATCCAAACTATTCTGGAGTTTAGATCCTAAAGTCTACGGGTGCAGCGGTAGCTTCTTGCATGAGTTTAGATCCTAAAGTCTACGGGTGTACCGGTAACTGCATTCATAATACAAAGCTACGACTTGTAATCTTTCATGACTTACTGAACATCTCAAAGTTTAATAGACAGCATCAGATCTGTTGAGATGTCTAAGGACATCCAAAGCGTTCTTGAGATTACATGAACTTTTTTCATTGTACAAATCTACGATTTGTAATCTATTATGTCCAGAGATTATTATTATATCTATTATTGTATCTATCTATCAGATAATTATGTCTATTATGTCCATTTTGGAATATTTTAAAACTATTTTGGAATAATTATTGAGTTAAACCCTGTCTAATTATGTATAGTTACTATTTTTAGCTTGAGAAACTACTGTCATAGCCATAGACTTTAAAAACTGAGTTCCAGAACACTTAGGATTACCTGGAATATCCCAAATTGTTCTAATAATGCGTTGTGACCTTTAACTATCAACCCTCGAGCAATCGCGCTGTTGTATTTTGTACAACACGTTGAAATAATCTCGCTTTTCGTGTTCAGTAATAAGCGTGGTGCTGACGGTGGTGGGCAACCGCGCGAGTTACGGAAGGTTAAGTGAACATGATTTACTGCAAAACTTCATCTCATTCATTTGAACATTAACCAACAACTCTTTTCAAACATTTTTCCTTCTATTCATGTTCAAAACGATTTCATTTAATCAGGACACCTATCAAATGAGAAGCGAATCCTTGTCAATTGAATACATTGTCACTCGAATGAGTAACTGGGCACGAAACACGAGAAAACCCTGCAAAATTCCGCCAGACTGAAAAAATATCGAATGTCGGATCAAAGTTGGGTCAATTTTTATCGAATGTTGAGCCACTGTTGGACCAACATCGACCAAGTATTGGGTCCATGTTGGGTTTGGTGGCCAAAAAAAAAATAGGTGAATGATAGGTTGATGTCGGGTTTGACGTCATCAATGATGGTAAAAGCTTTAAACCTTTAAACAATAGCTTGGCAGTTTGTGTAACTTGTAGAAATTTTGAGTGACAGGCTTAAAATGTTGTCTTAAAATAATTCGTTAAGTTCATTTTTTAATATAAAATTAAGAAGGAAATTATTGAGTTAAAGTTATAAAACATGGTTTTCATTTACGCGGATTTTTGAATTAACGCGGTTTTTTTACGCGGATTTTTGAATTAACGCGGTTTATTTTTACGCGGATTTTTGAATTAACGCGGTTTATTTTTACGCGGATTTTTGAATTAACGCGGTTTATTTTTACGCGGTTTTTTTTACGCGGTATGTATCCCCCGCGTAAAAAAAACCTGACTGTAATGAAATTTCATTTCACAAGTTTACAAAATAAAACGAAAGTCGTGAACTTCTGTCAACGACCGAAACTTTTTTAAGCACAATCTAGTGCTGATTTCGAAACCGATCTTCAAAAACTTTTAAGTAGAACAGTTTTTGAGTTTTAGCTAAACATCGAGTTTTGCAACTTTTCAAAATATGCAATTTACTAAAATTCAAGAATATTGCGCTTTGTTCAACCAATTTTAAATCTTTTTCCATAAATTAAAAGCTGAATACAATACCATTCGATCATCTGAATAGGATCCATAAACCACGTGGTCATTTTTTTGGGACTTTTCAACCCAGGGAAAAATTCAGGAGATACCTTGATCCATACTCTACATGTGTACGAAAACCGATTTTGAATATATTGCTCCGTTATTTAACAAAAAATCAAGAACCAAAAAAAAATGAGGAAATGCTTCCAGTTTCGCCTTAAGGCAATAATATTTGACTGTCTGATGGCTAAAGAAAACTTAAAGTTGGGCTCCTAAAAGTATGTAGTATATAATCTGTTGTTTGAAATTAAGAAACACGTTTGGCTCTAAGCGTCTAGTGAACATCTGAAACACTTTTACTATTTTTTTTGTTTCTAGCGAGGTAAGTCCTGATGTTTTATCTTTTTGTATAAAGAAATTTGTTCACGAGATCGCCAGACTCCTCATAGTGATATGGCTTTCCTGCAGAATGTACTAATCAACCCATGAAGTTGATAAAATCTTGTAAGCAAATGTTGAAGATCATCATTACAAACAAATACTGGTGAACAAGGGTTTAAGCGAGTCGATTTTCTAAATTGTTAAACAAGGATAAAACAGTTGTTTTACCCAATCCAATCCAATCTCCGCTCCGTTCCATCATGTTCCACGTCACATTCAGCACTCTGCCTGGTTGGTTGGCCCCGTTATTGCAGGACTCCATCAGATCACCGACTAACGTGACATGTGACTGACATGATAGAATAAATAAGAAAACCATATTGACATGGATGGTTGATTGGCCCTGATGATGCCGAGTGCCAGCCATGTACCCCGTAGCCGTCGTAACTGCTTGCTTATGTATGCTTCGTGCTTGGAAACGACCATCATTGTTTTGTCCCCGGTTCGATAAGGGTAAGCTGGTCATTTTTTCCCTGTCTCTTATTCCCTTCCTCCGGATAACAACGACGACGTACGACGGTCGCCATCAGGGAGAGGACGCAAAGCGGGGGTGTCTTCCGTCCGATCAAATATGTATGATTGGTTCTGGGTGGGGGGTGTCTTCCACCCTCCCAAGCTCTGAACTGGACACCGAACCAAGCCGAAGGGAGCAGCAAAGCGGAAAAAAGCTAAGATAAATATTTAAACCACCACATCATGAACGCAAACTAGCCATCGGTGTGTTCTCGGAAATATGAAGGATATCCTGCTGCCATCCCCTGGGTGGTGCCTCAGAGGACCAGCAGGAGTAGCAGCAGCGCGGGGAGGTGGACAATTTGTTGGCTTTCCGTTCGATCCGTCCGTTCCCATCATCAAGGTAGTTTGTATTTTCCCATTCCCTGCGTCCGTCTACCGACGCAATTACGACGGCCCCCTAATGTTGCGCTCGTTATCTTTCGTTCGATTATTGATTAGATTGTGTCGTACACTGTGCTGGGTGCTTTATTCCTGGCTATCAGCAGCAGCAGCAGCAAAAAAGGTAGGAAGCGATATGAAACAACAACCTGCCGGAACTGATGCTTTGCCACACGCTGAGTTAATCGATAGGCGATTTTTTTCGGAATGGTTAGGCGGAAAACGAAGATGATTCTCTGCCAAAACAAACCTCGCCACTGGTATTCAATTAGATTGATGTGCAAATTGATATAAGGAAGTCGCAGGAAGGAAAGGAACTATACACAATTACTCACACACTACCTGGGCGTAAAATTCAATCAATCAAAGAAAAGATCTCCACTGGTTTTGATCCGTTAATTCGTAAAATAAAAACAAAAAATGTATACGTATAGACATTGGTATATCTAGGGACATGGTACTCATCCCTTAGCACTCCATAATTATCTAGAACAATTTCTGTCCGAATTTTCATTGAAATTCCCCAGACATTGTTTGAAAAAAACCTTAGATAAAAAACATAATAGAAACCGGGTAGTTTTCGTCCGTGCCGATACAAAAACTTTACATAAATTAGTATTGTATGAAAAAAATAGATCTGAGTGTGATACAAATAAATCTAATGGCAAATGACAAGTTACTTCAACTGACTTGGACAACTTTTTCAAGCATATTACTGATTTTAGTTGAAAAGTATCCATTTTCAACTATTTCATTGCTCATTTGAATGATAGAGTAGTCAACGAATCACAACAACTATAAGGCATATGGATCCTCACTCTATTACTAAAACACCGAACATAAAAAACAACAATTACATATGCGTGATCCTACTCTAGTACGCTACACTAAATACGACCTTACAGTTGAGGTAGAAATAGGGTATCGCGCCACTTGGGCGGTGGCTTCTATATTCGTCTGTTTTCCACTATAACTCAGTCAATTTTGAACCAATTCTTGAAATGTTGTACACGGGTAGATACTATACCTATCTCACCACATTCCAAAAGTTGTGTCAATTGGTTCAAATTTGACTGAGTTATAGTGGAAAACAGACGAATATAGAAGCCACTGCGTATCTGTCATAGGATGCAAATAGGGTAATTCGCCAATTGTTGAACGGTTAGTACCGGTATTTTGGTTTTCGTTTGTTTTTACGTGCATAATTCCACTTTAGTTGAAACATATCCAGTGAACTTCTAGATCTACTTATCCCTTATACTACCCATTGAATTTGTATTACCTTAAATTCCATTTTCTAAGAGAAAATAGAACATTTGTATGGGAAGTCTGTAACCCAAATGTTGAACGCTTCCTTAAGCTAGCTCATCCTAATGTTGGACGGTTCTCGCCAATTGTTGAACGGTTGAAGCTTTGTTCGTAATTGATGACGTATAACCCGACATCAACCTATCATTCACCTGTTTTTATTTTGGCCATCAAACCCAACACAGACACGACAGTTACCCGATGTGGGTCCAACAGTGGTCCAACATTTGATAAAAATTGACCCGACTTTGACCCGACATCCGATATTTTTTCACTCTGGCGGATTTTTTTCCGGGTTTTTCGTGTTTTGTGCCCAGCTAGTCCGAGCTAGTGACAATTCATTTGAATGACAAGGAATCGCACATTTGAAGAGAGCTCTAGTGGAATGAAATCGTTTGAAATATGACTAGATGAAAAAAGGGCTGAAAATGTTTGATTAGAAGCGAAAACGACAGAAGAAAAGTACGCCTTTAAA
The DNA here is from genome assembly GCF_035046485.1 of Aedes albopictus. NCBI lineage: Eukaryota > Metazoa > Arthropoda > Insecta > Diptera > Culicidae > Aedes > Aedes albopictus. The sequence goes on from NC_085137.1 coordinate 16,795,500, forward strand.
AGCCCCTGAAACTCTCCTGGAAACCCATGGGACCCACTCAACCCCCAAAGACACTCATGGAACGAACCTTAAATCCCTTGAAAACACGTGGGTTGCTCCTGAGCCTCCTGGAACGCCTTGAAATACTCCTGGGACCCCCTTAACACTCTGAATTCCTCTTGAACACCTCTGGAACGCCCTTGAAACCCATTGAAAACCACTGGAATCTTTCTGAAGCCCACTGGAACACCCCTAGATCATCCCTGAAACGCCCTTGGAACCCCATGAAATGCACGGTTAGGTAAAGTGAAAAAAAATTCTAGCAGTCATGCTAACATCGTAGGTTATGCCAGTGTTCAACAATTGGATCACGGATGCATAATGATAGTGTGATAAGAAAAATATTTTTTCAAATTAAATTACAATAAAAATGTGATTTTAAACACTGTTAAACTGTTAATGACATCCTTCCAGTTCTTGTAACTATGGTGTGCCTTTGATATTTGTGGTCGATTTGCCCGCAAAGCTTATTTCGTAACAGCAATTTCTTATAATAAATCTTAAGAATTGTGCAGTTTTCGTGTCATCAGCGGTACAAAATTTTCAATAATTTTTTTTGACGTAAAATATGTATAATTTTGTAACTTAATTAGAGCAATATCGGGACACACATGTACATGCATCTACATCATACGTTTACGTTGGATAAAAATTACTTAAGTAAGATTTATAATAAAATATTCAGAAACTGTTCAACATTTGGGTAGTGTTCAACAATTAGCGAATTACCCTACTTGGTTGGAATGAAAAGGAACACTGCTTAACCTGATTTTCTTTTACTTACAGGTATTCCACTAACACGCCCAGGTTCATCTTTGTGATTTATTCGTCCTCATAGATGAGAAATTTTTTAGTTTTAATATTTGGAATTATTCTTACATTTAAATAGTAACAAAACCTTCCATATAATATCTTTTGAACAATATGCAGGAAAAATCTCAGAAATTTCTCCAAGTATTCCTCCAGAAATTCTTTTAGGGAATTCTTCTAAATTTTCTTTAACGGATTCCTTCAAAATTATCTCTTCTTTTTATTGAATTTCATTTTTTTTTGTGCAATCTCTTAACGACATACTGTTTTTCTATGTATCTGTCCATGTATATTTGTTGTATGTATTTTTATGAATAGATATTGAGCGATCACCTTTCGTGGGTGGTCAATTGTTTGCTTTCCGCGTGAAGCGAGCAATAGCGCATCAGATTGCATGTGTTGTCATGTCTTTTGTTGTAAATCTTGAGTGTCCACCTGACGCGGGTGGATGATTGTTTGCTTTCCGCGCGGAGTGAGCAATAGCGCTTAAGTTTGTATATGTTGTCGCGTCTTTAATAGTAAATATTAAACGATCACCTGACGTGGGTGGTCGATTGTTTGCTTTCCGCGTGAAGCGAACAACATCACTGCAGTCTGCACGGCATGCTTCAACTTCAAAAGGTCATATTACTTATCAAAGTGAATCCTGGCCCAACGGTACCTTCCCTACTAACAATCACTCCTTCCTGCAGCCTTTGGTGGAGACGTGCGGTAAACGCCAACTTTCACATAACAAAGGTTGCTATTAACATTCCTTCACTCTTCCAACCTGACTGCAAGGACGTGGCCGGCGCCGTTATTGTACTGTTAAAGAGAGCCTCTGAAGCGTGCACAGTGAGAATGTTGACCACTCCCAGTCAATTATTTAGTTGATTCATTGTGCAACTGTCATTGGTTCGAGTCAATCACGGAGTAGCAACCATAGATATGTGCAGTCAGTCTAAGCTAAGCTAAGCTAAGCTAATTTTCTTTAACCTTCCGTAACTCGCGTGGTTGAATACCTTCGTCAACACCAGTACAAAAAGCGAGATTTTTTCAACGTGTTGTACAAAATACAACAGCGCGATCGCTCGTGGGTTAACAGATTCCTTCAGAAATTTCACAAATAAAAAGAAGTACTCCGGAGATTTCCAAGGTGTTTTTTTAAGGGATTAGGTCGGAAAATTCTTTAGGGATTCCTTCAGAATCTTTAGGGAGTTCATTCAGAAAAGTCTCCAAAAAATCTTTCAGGTTTTTTTCCAGGGATTTGTTCAGAAAATCCTTCAGAGATTCCTTCGAAAAATTCTCTAAGAATTCATTTTGAAAATTCATCTAGAAATTCCTTTACGAATACATTCGAAGTATCTTTCAATGATTCTAATTCTAAATTCAGAAAACTATGCACTAGTTGTTTAAATCGATTTGTAATAAGAACAGATGTTTAAGATAATGAGTAAACGGTCTACAAAATATGATTGACGACAATGAATAAACCAATAAATAAAAATCCTCCAGAGAGGCTTTTCAGAAAATTTGCAGTGATTTATTCTGAAATTTTTCTAAGAAGTCCTTCAGGAGTTTCTTCAAGGATTCCATTAGAAAATCTTCATAAATTCCTTAAGAATTTCCACCAGGGAGTCCTTCAGAAATTCCTCTATGAAATCACAAGGAATTTATTTAGAATATCTTCAAGGGACATGTTTGTAAATTACTTCAGCGGTTCATCCGGAATTCTACAAAGATTTTTTTTAGAAGTTTCTTAAATTCTTTTAGAAGACGCTTTAAAAAACCTAAATATTCCTCAAAATATTCTCTAGACATTCCTTTAGAAATTTCCCCAGAGATTCGGTTAGAAAATTCCATGATGAAATCCTACAAGAATTCCTTACATATGGGCTTCTTGAGTTTTATTTTTATGATATATATTTCTTGTTTGTTGATTTTTTTGGTGAAACATGTTTCACCGAAAAAAAAACAACAAACAAGAAATATAAAACTCAACGGTGACTGAAACCCCATAAAGTTTATTTTTATGAATTTAAAAGGTTTTCGAGCTCTTAGACCAAGCCCACCCGTGGGCTTAATACTACACACGCAACAGCACGTCGTTAACGATTTTTAATTTCGTTATCAACCCATTTTCGCACCGGTCGTTCGTTTCCATGTGAGTAAAATAATGATCGGTCGCCTTTGCGCACCGGTGGTCTCTATTCTCTCCGTACCATCGGTTTTTTGCATTTCTGTAAATCATCGCAATATTTTGTGTATTTCTATGGGGTTATTGCAAATCTTATTCAGTATAATAATTTGTGCTCACATTATGAAAGATGGGGTTTTGGATAAGACTGAAAACTGTTAGTAAAAATTGAATTCAAATAAATAATTCCCTTGGAGATTTGTACCAGTTTTGGTGCGTTTAAAGATATCATTTTCTCAATAATTTATGATTGTATTTAATCCCGGAATTCAAGCAATCTTTTTTTAAATAATATGTTTGTTGCTTACTGTATGACTTGTAGGTTGAATTTTTATCTAAAATAATATCCATCTCTTCAATATTCATGTTGCCTTTCTCGCAAGAAATTTATCTGAATTTGAGATTATGAACATTTTTTTTAATAATTAGGTTTATTGAATAATTACATCCCTTGCATTTCCAACACATTTATAACGTAGTTGTCTGCTTTACAACTTCGCGTAGGTCAAGATTCTTGAATCCTGGTCATAGTAGAAGCTGTCTTCTACTAGTCTGCGCAACCTTTTTTCATTAACGTGTATTTTAACATCAGCTAATTCTATACTCAGTCACAACCTTTTAGTTACACAGCATCACTCGCAAATCTTAATATATATTGCGATCTTTTGGATGCTGGTATATGAATATTTTGTTGGAAGCAGAATCTATGCGCTTGAAGTAGACTGCGTATTTGTCAAAGTACATAATGAGCCCACTCTCCTTTTTGGCACTTCATACAACAATTGTTGTAATTTAACATCCAACGCCTTGCTTTTTCTATAACGAGGAACCTACAATATGGCAGTCCTGCACACCGCCTATTTTAATTGGTGAAACTTGGCAGCTCGACTACATTTTTTAAGATTTTTATCGGTATGATTTAGTTTTTACAAAAACAAATAACTGTAGTGTTTCTATGATATTTCAGTTGAGTTAGGTACAGTCAATGCATCTTTGAAAAATCGTAACTACTCTTATCTAATCTCATACATACGCGGAATCACCCTGGAAAGCAATCGTGTTACTTTTCTTGTCAATACTGATGCTTGCAGCATATCAGCGATATGACACATGCATCAAAGCGGCCTGGTCTACTGCGTTGTATTTACGCGCAAAGATGATTCTTCGAAATACTTGGAGTACAGAATATTTTATTTCGGCAAGGTACTTCTCGAATTTACAGGGGAGGAAGGATGCGTGGACGGTGAAGTTACCCATTTCGCACACTTTCTTCCTAATGTCTCGTTTATTTAATTTATATTTTTAAATTTATATTTAATAAACCACCCACTGACGACCACCATTTTCAAAAACAGCAATCAAACCAAAACTCTTTCGCCTTTTTGAAATATACACGACAAAACGAAACGCGAGGCACAGCTCTTTCAAAGCGGAGGATCTCACTAGGGAAGGTTACGATGGTGTCCCCCGGAGATTTCAACCAGACTATTTTTGTTGTATTCTACATGTGGAAATATGAAAAAATCCAAAGCCTTTCGGTTGATGGGCCAGTGGTGTAGTCAGGAGGGGCCCTTAAAGGGGCAATTTAGGCAAAATATAACATTATTGAAAATGCTCAAACGTCATCAAAATGCAAATTTCGAAATGCATTGCAGTAGAAACAGGCAGAACATGTATGAACACATGATTTCGTATCAAATTTAATTTACTATAGGCGATGCCAGGGTAAAAATCAGTTGAAGTTATTTTTAATAAAACTGTATCACTTTGTTTATCACCCATCTAACCCTGGCAACGCCTATAGTAAATTAAATTATTACGAAATCATGTTTTCATGCATATTCTGCCTGTTTCTACTGCAATACATTTTGTAATTTGCATTTTGATGACGTTTGAGCATTTTCAATAATGTTATTTTTTACCTAAATTGCCCCTTTGAGAGCCCCCCCTGACTACACCACTGGCCAATCACCCGAAAGGCTTTGGATTTATTCATATTTCCACATGTAGAATACAACAAAAATAGTCCGGTTGAAATCCCCGGGGGACACCATCGTAACCTTCCCTTGTCAGCCCGGAAAGTGAAGAAAGAAAACCTTGTGGTCACTTATTGCCGTCAAATAGTTTCTTTTCGGGTTAGAAAATACGCACATCTTCTCACCGGAATCTGCGTCGGATGACGATAATTTTGAAACTTGTTGGAACGAACTTCGCGAGTTATTTATTTGGACATTTTTCTAAATGTGCGAAACTAAGCTTTACTTGCTGCGTAGAAAACCCGGCTCAAACATGTACGTGTTAAAACAGCAAATCTCACTGAATCACTATACATTTCTTCAAATATTAGTTTCGAAACGATCGGCCGAATCAAAAACTAAAGGTGCGATTATGAGCAATCGTAACTATTTTTAAGAGAAAATCAATACATTTTCGATATGCATGATCCTAAAATTGGCGAAGAAGCGAAAACTTTATTCATAACATACTTAAGCAAAGCTTGTCAATTTAAACCTGTTATTTTTCTGCGTTTGTATTGTCACTCTATCACAATTCTATGTCAGACAATTTGTTGTGTTATTCGTGTAACGATCTATGATATTGATTGGTTGAAAATTTCAAATATTTGATGCAAACTAAAATAAATTCCTACCTATACAAAACAAGAAAATCATTCTTTAGAAACTATACCTGGCAACAAATCCATACTCATGTTCTTTCGTCTCCTCTTTACGCTACCCAGAGAGCTAAACGCGAGAGAGCGCACGAGCCTACGGATAGAGACCGTACTTTGCGTGTCTCTATATTCTAAGCCCTGCTACGAACCGTACGTAAACTTTTCGCTTTCGAGCCCTACTTAGCAGCGACCGGTGCGGTTCGCTTCTTTGTTCGGGACTCTACTTAACGTTAAAACGCTTGATTGAGCCCATGAGTGGGCTTGGTCTTAGGGGTTTGTTTTAGAAAATGTTTTAGGGATTTACTTGATTTTTTCCTGAATGTCTTCCATGGTATTTTTCAAACTATTTTGAAAGTTTTGTTAAAAAATCTTCCTAGGATTGCTGTGGGAGTTCTTTTTGAGTTTTTTTTTCAGAAATTTCTCCAATGATTCTTTTAGAAATTGTTTCTTCAGTCATGGATTGCTTCAGGAAATTTTCCTAGATTTTTTTTGAATCTTTCATAGGTTATTTTAGAAATTCATGCTGTGATCTCTTCCAGACAATCTTCAAGGC